>NC_061796.1:8244521-8548349 GCF_021462225.1 Girardinichthys multiradiatus
AATTTTTTTCAGCTCAGTTTTGTTATGAAAAGGCACCAGGACTATTTCAGAGACAGCGACTGTGGTTGCAGAAAAACGAATGCCATTTTAGAAAAGCACGAATGTATAACATGCATATTAATTGCCTGCTTATACCATGCACACTAATTTCCATCGAGGCCTTAGCAAACAGGCAGATAAGCAGAAGGATATTAATATTTCCCATTCAGAAAGTGAGAACAACTCTGTTTGCATATAGATTTGAAATCAGTGGCTGGAGTTAAACCTAGCAAAGATAATTTTGTTCCTCTCAACTAAAACAAAGAGATGAAAAAAATCAAGAAACAGGAAGACTAACAGTGATGTAAGAGAGAAAGAAAATGTTGTACATTGCTGAATTGCATGTACAGTACATTCATCTGTTGTTGATTAAGCCTTTCAGGCAACTATGAAAACGTCTCAGTGTAAATCTACTGTTGATTTGCATATCTTTGCTTTAGCATCTGTTGTTTTATTGTCTTGAATTTAAATCAAATCTAAATCTTTGTGCGTTTCCTCATACATTTGTCCATATATGTGTTTACACCACATTGTAATTTGTTTATCATCACTGCTGGCAACTCAAGACTAAATACATATCCTGCGTTGAATGTAATCAATTGTCAATGCCTTGCTATATTCACGGAAGCTTCAGATTTGCTCATGTTACACAGGTGTTAGCTTTATTTTTCCCTGTTTATATTTCATTGGAGGAACTAATTTATTATTCACTTTACATTCTAGTAATATGAATGTTGTAACATATTTCCCCTGGGAACTCTCACTGCAATTTAATTTTGGAAAACATAAAGGCCAATAGACATGTTTTCAGCAAATAAATTATATACAATAACATGCTACATAAAAAAAAAAAAACAACTACTTAATCAGGATGGTGGAGCTTTTACAGTCACAGTAATGTATTTTAAACCAAACAAGCATGGTGGTACTTGGCAAATTCAGGTTGAATTTTAAATTTTTATCACCTTATTTCTTATGAGAAAGTGACAAAAAGTTCAGTTTCCTCCGCTCTGAGAAAGAGTTAAAGATTGAACAACAAACATAGTAAAGCCAAATTTATAATGAATCCCGCAGGCCAAATTCAGACATTCACGTTAGTCATTAATGATGCAGCAATAATGTGTAGACATGCTTTAGTGATTTTATTTGGCTTTAGTCAAATATCAACCATTAGCCTTTATGAGTTTTGTATTTTGTTTACATACGCACCCTCATGTTCACTAATCTGTCCAAGTACACATACTGATAGTCTGCTTTATTTCTCCTGTTAAGTTATTCAATCAGAAGCAAATTAATAATGCATTTAGTATGCATTATAAAATAAACAAATAAAATAGAGAAGCAAATGCTTTTTCATTTATTTTACAAACATGCTAAATTAGTCTAGGTGTTTATGCTCAGGTGTTAGTGTCACAGGTGGATTAAAGGTTTTTATCAGCCATTGAGTGGTTTGGTATTGTGAAAATTGAATGTTGTAGACATTCATCTTAAAGGTAATGGCTACAAGTGTCAAGTGTTGTTGTTATGGACCCAAACTCAGACAGGAGATAGGCAGATTTATAGTGAGCAAAATTCAGTATGAACTAAACAGAGTTAAATTACAACAACAAAGAATGAACCAAAATGTGTTGAAGGATGGGGGGATGGAGAGATGGAGAGCAACCGCAGAATTAAAGGAGGAGAGGAAGAAAAGGAGAAGGAAATAAATGCTAGGAGGAGTGTTTATTGGAACAAGGAATAGCTGGGTGGGATCATTGATGGAAGGAGGCTGATATAGAAAAAAAACTCAGGGAACAATGTTAAAACAGAACATATCTGCCTGTGAGCCATAGAAAAAAAAAAGCTAAAAACAGATACTGCAGGACTACCTCAAAACTCAGATAAAACTAAACTCAAACAGATTATAAAAACAAATCTATCTCCTAGCCACGATCCCCTAACCACAGCCACCAATGTTTTTAAACTGTGCAAGCCAGATCGTGGACTACAGCTAACCTCTAACTTCTTAGATGTTAGAGGAGCTGCAAATACAAAATGTAATACCAAATGTGAAACATGAAGGAGACTCAGTTTTATTTATTTAATCAAAATTAAACTGATTCTCGGTATGTAAGTATGGAATAAACAACACATAATGGCATCATACGTTTGTTGGTTTTAAGTTATTTTAAAGGTGGTTGTCTTTTTATTTATTTTGGGAGGTTACCAACAAATTTGTGTGTGCCCCTGAGGAAAATAGTATACTTTTTTATCACTGCATCTTATTTAAAGCAATAACTGCATGTCACATGCATTCATACATTATTCATTAGTATTTAACATAAATCACTTGCCTCCCAGTTTATATCCATTTTATATTCTCAGCAGATTCTGTTAATAAGGTGGAAAGTAGGCAAGAGGCTCCTTGGTGACTTGCTTACCTATGGTACACTGTAATTCAAGTGAAAAACAAGTCCCTGCTGTTAAATTGCATGTGCCACTTTGCAGTTTCCTGAATGCAGCCACGGTATTTTGCAACAAAACACTTTCAGCCCCACAAAATGTCTTCATTTTCATTTGCTTCTAACTCTACCCAGATACAATAGAATTTATCAGTTTATAGCCTTCGCATTTTTATGGATCCTGCAAAGATCAATAACAAATTAAATTAAATGTGTTGGATGCACGTCATTTGCAACAATGGTTTTATTGTATTCTTCCTTTTTATTCTTCAAATGAATGTCTGACTTCATTCATACCTTTATAATGAAAGATTGATAATTAATTTGTCACAACTTAAATAGAGAAAATTTGTTTTGAGTGCACATGATCACTGGCTGTTATTTTATACATTTCCAAACCTTTATTGGGTAATGTAAATACAAATTTGCACAATGATTTATGGCAGAATTGAGATGTTTGTGACAGTGGTTAGAACAGTGAACCTGCAAAATCCAAAGAGAACAAACGGACGTACGGATGAATAGGTGGAAAAAAAGGATAGATACAAGTTTAGGATTGGGAATGAAGTCTGGAAAAGTATGTTTTTCTTATCCAGACCTTAAAAATAACCAAATCAAATGCCATACTTGCTGTATTTTCTTGACTGCTTTGCAAACCTGTTATTCATTAATCAAATTCATTTATTATCACCTTATCTTAAACTTATGTATTTGTTGCTTTTCTGTGATAATATAGGCAGACATTTATTAGACTGTTATTTCTCATAATTGGTCCCTGTCTGTGTGTAAAATATTCTGATGTTTCCTTCCAGATGTTTAAAGGTACATGTTGAATCAATCTCTCTCTGTCTCACTGCAGTGTTCCTTGGCATTTCTGGCTTATCAACCTACCAGGTGCACCCTAACAGCATGTGTGTTCAGTGGCAGCCTCTTCTACATGCCACGTTGTACCGGGTCTCCATACAGTCTACACTTAGTGAGTACATGTACTGGTGGCGGCTCTGTCAATTTACCTAGCTTTAGGATTTAGTAATTTTTCTAACAGAACGTAGATCTATAAGACAGACATATTTTGATTCTGTTGAAACAGAACAATCCTTACACATTATATTGTGAGTTTGGAAAAAGGCCTATAAATGTTGCTTGGCTATCAATGGCTTGGTGGATATAAATGTTTTTGGTCATAAACCTTTATGAAGGTTTTTATTCCATACAGGGGACTAAAAAGAGCAGAAAATATCATCAATATCAATAACTATTATGGTAGAAAATCAACATTTGGAGATGGGAAGAAGACTTCAGACTGTCCTCACTCAGTGAGAGTGTTCTGTATGTACATTAAATATAATAACAATGTATATTTAAACAGTAGCATTAGCTTATCTGTAATTAAACAGCAGCATTTTTTTAATAATTTGTTTTGCTTATTAAATCTTCTGAATATGTTTGCATGGACAGAAGCAAGAATTTGCAATGTGATTGGAGTTCAACTTATTGAATAAATTGCAAGCTTTTTAGACTTGTTAGCATGTCTAGGTTCAGACTCTAAGCTGTTAAAATGTTTCTTGGTGGATTTACACTTGGGCATCATAAAAATGTCTTGTCCGACATCATTAAGACTCGTAAAGTTATAACATTCATTTGAATTCATACTGATGTGAAAAGAGTATGGATTCATTTGAATCCATACTGTGGAAAACAGTGTTTATTCCTACAGAGTTTTGTTCTATGTAGTTAAATTATATACAGACATTTACCATACTGCTGACAGAAATCTACAACTATCACAGAAATAATGTGCAATAAACAGAAGAAACTGTTTAAATTAGGACCCAAGTGCAGACAGGAACATGGTATGAGCATAGTAAAGATTTATTAAAAATGATAAGAAACATACAGAAACACAAGAGGACAGGACATGGAGCACAGGCTGTCACAGGAAGAACAACTGGGAGAAAAGATTTCATTATATCCTGCACAGATTCAAGACACCCTGTACCAGATGCAGCAAAGCAGCCCCAGAACATAACATCCATGTTTCACAGCAGGGACAATGTTCTTTTCTTCATATGCTTCATTTTTCTGTCTGCGAACATAGAGCTGATGTGCCTTGCCAAAAAGTTTAATTTTTGTCTCATCTGTCCATAGGACATTCTCCCAGAAGCTTTGTGGCTTGTCAACATGTAGTTTGGCAAATTCCAGTCTGGCTTTTTTATGATTTGTTTTCAACAATGGTCTCCGTGGTCGTCTCCCATTAAGTCCACTTTGCCACAAACAACGTCGGATGGTGCGATCTGACACTGATGTTCCTTGAGCTTGAAGTTCACCTTTAATCTCTTTAGAAGTTTTTCTGGGCTCTTTTGTTACCGTTCGTATTATCTGTCTCTTTGTTTTGTCATCAATTTTCCTCCTGCAGCCACGTCCAGAGAGGTTGGCTACAGTCCCATGGATCTTAAATTTCTGAATATGTGCAACTGTAGTCACAGGAACATGAAGTTGCTTGGAGATGGTCTTATAACCTTTACTTTTAACATGCTTGTCTATAATTTTCTTTCTAATCTCCCGATACAACTCTTTCCTTTGCTTCCTCTGGTCCATGTTGAGTGTGGTACACATCATGTCACCAAACAGCACAGTGACTACCTGTAGTCCTATATATAGGCCCACTGACTGATTACAAGAATGTAGACACCTGTGATGCTAATTAATGGACACATCTTGATTTAACATGTCCCTTTGTTCACATTATTTTCAGGGGTACCATCATTTTTGTCCAGGCCTGTTTCATATATATATATATATATTGTATATTGCACTTTTTTCTATTTAGGTACAGTAGTCTTAGGCAGTCTTAGCCAGGTGTGAAAAAATGTACTTTGGTGCTGATCTTTGTACAAGAAACCATTTCAAACTCATATTCTTGTAAGTGTACAGTACAGACCAAAATTTGGACACACCTTCTCATTCAAAGAGTTTTCTTTATTTTCATGACTATGAATATTGTAGCTTCACAATGAAGGCATAAAAACTATGAATTAACATGTGGAATTATATACTGAACAAAAAAGTGTGAAACAACTGAAAATATGTCTTATATTCTAGGTTCTTCAAAGTAGCCACCTTTTGCTTTGATTACTGCTCCGCACACTCTTGGCATTCTGTTGATGAGCTTCAAGAGGTAGTTACCTGAAATGGTTTTCACCTCACAGGTGTGCCCTGTCAGGTTTAATAAGTGGGATTTCAAGTCTTATAAATGGGGTTGGGATCATCAGTTGTGTTGTGCAGGAGGTGGATACAGTACACAGCTGATAGTCCTACTGAATAGACTGTTAGAATTTGTATTATGGGAAGAAAAAAGCAGCTAAGTAAAGAAAAACGAGTGGTCATCATTACTTTAAGAAATGAAGGTCAGTCAGTCCGAACAATTGGGAAAACTTTGAAAGTGTACCCAAGTGCAGTCGCAAAAACCATCAAGCGCTACAAAGAAACTGGCTCACATGAGGACCGCCCCAGGAAAGGAAGACCAAGAGTCAGCTTTGCTGTGGACGATAAGTTCATCCGAGTCACCAGCCTCAAAAATCGCAGGTTAACAGCAGCTCAGATTAGAGAACAGGTCACATAGAGTTCTAGCAGCAGACACATCTCTAGAACAACTGTTAAGAGGAGACTGTGTGAAACCACTGCTGAGGACAGGCAACAAGCAGAAGAGACTTGTTTGGGCTAAAGAACACAAGGAATGGACATTAGACCAGTGGAAATCTGTCCTTTGGTCTGATGAGTCCAAGTTGAGATCTTTGGTTCCAACCACCGTGTCTTTGTGCGGCGCAGAAGAGGTGAACGGATGGACTCTACATGCACAGTCACCGAACCTGAACCCAATCGAGATGGTTTGGGGTGAGCTGGACCGCAGAGTGAAGGCAAAAGGGCCAACAAGTGCTAAGCATCTCTGGGAACTCCTTCAAGACTGTTGGAAAACCATTTCAGGTGACTACCTCTTGAAGCTCATCAACAGAATGCCAAGAATGTGCAGCGCAGTAATCAAAGCAAAAGGTGGCTACTTTGAAGAACCTAGAATATAAGACATATTTTCAGTTGTTTCACACTATTTTGTTCAGTATATAATTCCACATGTGTTAATTCAAAGTTTTGATGCCTTCAGTGTGAAGCTACAATATTCATAGTCATGAAAATAAAGACAACTCTTTGAATGAGAAGGTGTGTCCAGATTTTTGGTCTGTATTGTAGATGATTTATTATGTACAAGCATTAGTCATTACAAAGTTTTCTTCATCACAGTATAAGCCTGACCCAGTTTATATTTTATTTTCTGCCTTGTCTTTTGATGATGCAGAGTTTTTGTTATGTGCTGCTGACCTACACAAAAATATTCTACCTAAATAACATTGTAATACTGCTGTTCCACTTAACGTTTTAGTCATAAAGAAGCAGTGCTATTAAATGGATCAAGTATAATTTTCTTTGTCCTCTTTACTCTGGAAATATGTAAAGGAAATCTGATATTGTTTGTGGTAAACTTTAAACAAAACCTGTCCTGTATTATTTGGTTTATCATAGCTTGGCAACTCAGGAAAAACACTGATGTAACTGACATGACACTGATATGATTTATTATTGCTGCTTGTTTATGTCTGGAAGTGTGGGAATAAAGCTGAACCAGATATTTACATAACAATATTGTAATAACTGTTTAACAATAATCACACTAAATATTTCCTGTTTTAAATCATTTCGGATTAACAAAATTATTTTTATTTGCCAAATGTCCAAATAATAAAAGGCTTACTGGAATTTGGGCCAAGGTGTTTTGTTTACATTCTGGAGTTGATATGCACATTTCGCATGAAAACATGTTGATCTCTTGCACACAGAACTGTTCTCCTGCCTTAACAGTATAGTGGCTGGACATTTCCATTGTGTTTATACTTGTGTATAGGTTTTTGAACAGATAAATTTGACACCTTTGTGCATCTGGAAATTGAACCCCAGGAAGAACCAGACCTATAGTGCTTTGCAATTCTCTACCTGATCGATGGCTGAATTCTTTACAGCCACTGAATTAACTTAGTGTATGTAAAGATCTGATTTTGAAAGTATTCAAAGATTGTTAAACAAATTTCTCTCCGTGATAATTCTGACATTTAGAAAATAGAAATTATTTTGATAAACCCAACTGACCTAAAACCAAAGTTTAGTCTGATTTAATATCAGACAGCGAGGAAAAAAGTTGCCTCAACAGTGTGTGAAAACATTTTGTTTCAATTGGATAATTTTCCTCTGGATAATGCCTCAACAGTCATTCCATGTGAGCCAACTTCGTCACATGTGGTGATATGCTTTGTGAACACCACCATCTGCGCAACAACACTGTATCTGTAGTAGCATCACACAGATACTATCCTTGTTAATGAAGTCTTCAATTTAAGCACAAATCACTTTGCTCTCATTTGTGCATCTTGTTTGCATGACAAATTATTACGCAACCATTTTAATGACCACGAGTGCAATTTTTTGGGCCTATTTATTTTTTGCTGCTGACCAGAGTTGAGCTTTGTGACACATAGTTTTTATGACTTTTCTGTGCCAAAAACCCTGCTATAAACTAATTCAGTGCAAAATAGATGTGTTATTTTAATGCCTTGCAAAAGTTTTCACATCCCTTCAATTTTGTTTACATTGTGTTATGATAGTACAACAAACTTACCTATGGTTTATTTGGATTTTGGTGATAGACAAAGAAAAAGCAGTGCATATTTGCGGATGTTTCAAGAAATCCAAAAGAAGGCTTGTTTAAAGTTTTCAGCAAGCCATGTAGGGAAAAGAGCAATGCAACCAAGTAGAAAAAAAGGCGCTCTTGTCAGATGAGAACAAAACTGAGCTTTTTTGCCAAGATGCAAAAGAGTGTGTTTGGTAGAAAACCTTGAACACACCACCCTACCTGTAAAACATGGTGTTGAGAGGATCATGCTGTGGGGATGCTTTCTTTGGTAGGGAGAGCTTAAGCGGTCATAGTTAAACCAGGGCCAGAGGTTCACCTTCCAGTTGGTCAATGGAGCTAAACTAGGGAGAGCTACAGTGGAAAGGTTTAGCTCCAAGCATGTTCATGTATTAGAAAGGACCAGTCAAAGTCCAGACATTAATCAAATTGAGAATCTGTGATAAGACTTTAAAAATGCTGTTCAGACCCATCTAGTCTGACTGAGTTTGAGCTATTTCTGAAAGAATTTCTAGACATGCAAACAACATGTTGAAAAGTTTATAAGATATGAAAATCTTTGCAAGGCTCTTTAAGTCATTAATGATACATATTTACAAATGAAGCCTTAATATATTTAACCTCAGAAAATACCAGCTATTTTTTACTTGTTCTTTTTCAATCTCACTCTAGCCTGAGTTTGCCAGAGTTCAGAGTTTACTCCACAGAGCCAACTGGCTGCATAAAAAACTTGGCAAAACTGGAAAGATTGGGTAGCAGTTGTACGGCTGTTTCCTTCATGGAGGTGGAGCTGATTCATCACTCTCCAGCATGAGACACATTAGGAAATAAAATTAGACTAATTGACAAATGGCAGTCATTACAGTGTTTACTGCATATATGAAGATCCTCTTTTGGCTGCCAGCTTAAATTATTTTTCCCCTTAGATTTATTTAAGTGTTTTTTCTGCTTTTATGATAAATATTACCCTAAACTCTGCAATCCAGAATTAATTTGCAAGGGAAAAGAAATCAGTAATGTAGTTATTTTTTCAGTAGACCAAAAGATGTTTTTGAAAAGTAGCACAGGTTAAAGATTATTGTCAGCATTTGGCTCGGGAGGTCCCGATAGAAAAGAAGAGTAACTAATTACAGCAGTCAATACATTTTATTTATTATTAAAATAAAATTTAAGTGGTAAATAATAAACTAAGAATATCTAAAGTATGGGATGTCATCAGTAGATCAATTGTGATTGAATGAGCAAGTGTTGTATGGTGTTAAACCTTAAATAAAATGAGTAAAAACATAACCAAAGGAAACCAAAACCAAGCCAAACCAGATACCTGGACAGACTTCTATGGGGAGAGCAAGGACGGCCATAGTTATGAGGAGCAACCAGGTTTAAATAGACAAGGAGCATTGGACCCGGGTGTTCCTAGTCAGCAGGTCTCACTTCACCTCCAATGCAAAATGTCAATTATTACGGCAGGCATTGATAGAACTTGTCACATTATTACCTTGTGTTTTATTTATTTATTTTTTTAATTATGCTTTTTGTTTTTCAGTAGAAAACTGTCAGTATTTAAATGTGTCACAATACCTTGTCCTTTCTTGAACTTTGATCATGTAAAAAAAACACCTAGGTCACCTCTCTGTCATCAAAAACTAATCAGTATTACCATATTTGCACGGCTGATGCCAACATAAGAAAATTTAAGAACAGTATTTTGTTCTAGGATCTTTGTCATAAGATGTCATGCGTTATTTATTCAAACACAAAAGGGCTATGTGGTTTACATTTTAAATTGTCCATGGTAACTTATATTAGCAATTAGTATGGTTAGCATAAATAGCATTTCAGAAGTGGAAGTCTTTATGTGTAGAAAGTCTTGCTCTCTCTCACTCTCTCACAGCCTTAATAAACAGCAGACTTGTCTATACAATCTATAGACCTGGTAGTGCATTCACCGATCAGAAAACTATTATTTTTGAGTTTCAACTCCAGTCATTCAAAATCTGTTGCTACTCATCACACTTTTGTAGCATCTCTGGTCTTCTTCCTATTAATGATATTAATATTATTGTTTAAATGCTGTATTATGTAATAAGTGGGCTATTATGGAGGTCAAATATTATCTATACATCTATTGTTTTAATCCGAATGCCTGCTGTAATAAATAACTTCTGGTTCTCTTTGCCATTGGCTTACTTAAAAAATTTTCACTTCTCTGGTTTCCAAGAAAAATACTTCTTGTAAAATAATATTTTGATCTGATTTTTAATAATTTATTTGACTTCTTTTTGCTGCTTCCAGATGGTCAGAGACAAGAACTAAACCTGGGAGGTTCAGCTTCGCGCCACTGTTTCTATGACCTCACTCCCAGTAGTCAATACCAGATCAGTGTTTACACACAAATGCAGGAAGTGGAAGGACCGTCTGTATCCATTACTGACATGACATGTATGTATGCCTGCTTTTATTCTCAGAAGGAATAAAAACATACTTTTAAACCTATTTATCAGCTATGAATTACTCTCATTTAAGCCCTATTCCTCTAACAACTCTAACTTTTCTCTGCTATGCATCCATCTCAGCTCTACAATATTTTCTCTTTGCTAAAGCTGCCTTTTAGTCTGTCATGTCTCTGTCTCCCTTTGAGAAGATAGATTCTGCTTATGCAGTTCATCGGTCAGCTGATGAGCTGAGCTGAATTTCACATCTTCATGGACAAAAAGCGCTTCCCTTACAACTAGGGTTATAGATAGAAAATAGACGCATACTCTCAGACACAATTACACATACACATTCCCACTTTAATTTAACAGAAGACAGCTGGTGATTTAATTTAACAGCTAGCTCAAGGGTTTGGTTTCGGCAGGAGTTGAGAAGTTCCGCTTTCTACTTCAAACATTTAGATCAGCATCCAAAGTAAGCTGACTTGAGATGCTTTAGGGTCTTAAACTATACTGTATTACATTTAACCAGTTGTATCCATTGGGATGTATCTTAATGTATTACAGGTAGCCCCCGACTGATGTGAGTACTTCTACTGTCCAGCATTTTCCATACTAATAGCTATATTTTGCAGCTAATAGAAGGTATAGAACGTTTTAAATAGATCTAACCTAGTTAAGAGATTGGCTGGTTAATCTAAGAGAAACAAGACAGCTGGACAGTCCATGCACTTGTATTTTCGCGTGTGGTAATATTTCTGTAAAAGCCCAGAACTCAGTTGGTAAAGGTTGAGAAACTGGAAGGTTTTTAGCTTGACAAAAATGGGCTCTTTCAATCTTTTACTGTGCTTCTTAGTTTAACATTTCGGTGTGCAAATACGCTATTTATGTTTGAAGTTGGCAGATAAACTCTCTGATATAATTAACTGATGACATTGTTGTATTCTTGTCTTTTTCGGTATGGTAATACAAATTTAGTGCCAGAACCCACTCAGGCTCCAACTGAAGCACCCACCACAAAGCCCACTCCCACCATCCCACCTGCTAAAGAAGGTAAACCTGAACCACAACATGAAGAACACTTTATCTTATGGGTGCATACTTTGATTGGCAGCTTATGGACTGCATTTTAGTCAGATTCAACAAGCTAAGCAAGTGATTTTGTAAGCGGTTTCGTTCAGAATAGACTGAGCCATCTGTCCAATATGTTCTAACTGGAAACAGCACCCCTTTTAGCACCCCTGGGGAAGATGGGTAAAACGTATTTCATTTAATTTATATTTATTGCAATAGTAACATTTCACACTCAATAATTTAAAAAGATTTTACCTTTTAATTTGAGCACCTTTATTAAGCTGGGAAAAAATATTTGTATTTACATGAATTCACCAAACAACATCTATAGAATCAATAGAAAGAGTTCCTGGATACTTTTATTTAATATTGCTCAACTTTAGATGGATAGATGGATAGATAGATCAATAGATACTTTACTGATCCCAGAAGAGGAATAGTTTAGCATAGAAGCGTATGACAATAGACCAAATAATTACCAAATTTACAAGAGCAGTAATCAAAGTAACTAGACAGTAATAACCCCTTTGGACAGTAGGCCAAAAGACAACAATATGTACAAGGCACTGTGGTTTAAATGAATTTACATGATTTATAGGTTATTTAAAGAAAAGGTATTCAAGTTATTTATAGTTTGAGAATTCTACAGTATGTGCAGGAATAAAGTGCAGCAGAACGTCATCTGTTAGACAGATAAAAGCTGCTGTTGGAGAAAGGGATCTGCTGTCTCCCCAAAGGGTCATAAAGAGGGTGGGATAGATTATCCAAGATGGAGTTCAGTTTGTTCAGTGACCTCTTGTCTCTCCAAGCTCTGTCCAATGAGTTTACCTGCTTTGTTAATATGTTTATTGAGCCTTCCAACATCCCTGGCACTAATGCTACTCTCACAGCAGACCACAGCACAGTACATTGTACCTGCAATGACAGACCATGAGAAGATCCCCAGCATCTTACCCCACACACTAAGAGATCTGACCTTCCTCAGAAAATACCTATCTTCTTCCTGCACACAGCTTTGGTGTTGGTGCTCTAGTCCTTCCTGTCGTTAAGGTGCACTCACAAGTTATCTGTATTTGTCAACCACCTCCTCTCTCATATAATTTGAAAGGAAGTAAAACAAACTCCAAACATTACTGTTGAAGAACAACATTAAAGTTTTTAGTGTGGGATTATGCTGCTGCAATAAAAAAATTGTTTTAAACCTTTTTACAGATCTTTAACAGCGTTGCCAGGATTGTAGAGACATCTGTAGCAACATAAACTTAAACTTTTGCATTGTTTCTTAATGACTATCAAGAAACCAACTTTAAAATGAATTTTCCGTCTTATTTTACATCTTCACAAAGGGTAGGCTGTTGACTTAACAGTTGAGTTTTGTTGTCCCAGTTGATGTTTCACCTCAGAGTGGGCATGACTGTATTAAACCAAAACATTTCAAAGTTGAAGCGATCCTTCTTCAAGGGTTTGATTTGATAAAAATAGAATGAAAGATAAATAAAAAAATCAAATTAAAATTTAAAAAGGGTCGCAAATAAGTCTGTCAAGGCTAGTGTAGGGGGGGACCCTGGAATGCAGACGGACACGCAGCATTATGGTAGGTGAAATGATTTAATGAAGAAAAAACTTACTTCAGAGGGTGAAGACAAAGACAGACATGGGCAGGCTGGTAAGACAGGCTTGGCATGACCAAAAGGACAAGACATTAACAGAGTGAGTGAATGATCCAAAATGTTTCCGCGAGGAATGAACAGAACAGATGTGTATATATGGAGCAAGAAACAGGTGAAATGAGGAGACTGAATGCTAGGTGCAGGTGAACCAAATGAAGATGATTGAAGACAGGAGAGAACAAAACGTGGCTGGAGCAAAACAGAGACTCTTGAATACACTTAAACAGTAAACCATGAAACTAAAGCATAACCAGATCCAAAAACCCTAACTTGACAAAACATGAACTAGAAGACAAAAACTAAAGCATGACCAGGAAAATAACAGAAGCATGATTCAAAACCTATCCAGAATAATAATAATACTAAGGAGAATCCAAAAACACCCACAAATCATGACAAAGGGATTTATGAATAAAACACTACTGGTTGGCAACACCAGTTGTGAACCAGTTGTTTCTCACTGTGCCTTTGCTTTATTGGCCTTCCATTTATGTGTGTGTGTTTGTTTGTGTGTGTGTGTGTGTGTGTGTGTGTGTGTGTGTGTGTGTGTGTGTGTGTGTGTGTGTGTGCGTGCGTGCGTGCGTGCGTGCGTGCGTGCGTGCATGCATACGTGCGTGCGTGCGTCCGTGCGTGTGTGTTTGTGTGTGTGCGTATGTGTATGGTTGTGCCTTAGCCAGCAATAAATGATATCACATGTCTCTGTTGCCAATATTTTGTAATATTTGAGGCCAAAACTTAAATATTCACATACTACCTAAACCACCGCCTCTAGTCTAACAAAGGTTTCACTTTTTATTACTTTTCAAATGTAGAATTCTAAAACAAAAACACAGGCTAAAACACATGTTTGCAATCAACATATGAACTGGCTCAACATGTAGTCTCACATCATTTATCAGTGGCCCCTGAATTTTAATTGGCAAATGACAGCAGGAAGGATCTGTGTGCTGGAGCTACAAACAGGTCAGACTTGACAAATGAAGCATTTTATTTGTACTGCATTAAGGTTACAGTAACTGTAACTTGTTCCGTGATGTATAAATTAAGTCAGTTATAGCATAAATCACAGTTGATCATAATTGACATTATTTAATGGCTAAAAATAACAAACAACCTCAGAAAAAAAGGTTCAAACTCCCACCCATAAGATCCTTGGCCTCCTCCTCTTTTAAAAGGTCAGCCTACAACATTAATCTCTCAGACATGAACCAACTCACCTGCTGAGCCCGTCTTTAAGCGTTTCTGTTTAAGTTTCTGACCTTTGTCAGACATGTGCCTCCATGTGAAACTGCATGCGACCTGTATTTGCAACAACAACAAAAAGAACAGAAAAAAAGAATGGATTTGAGGGTTTTTTGTATGAAAAAGATAGACAAAAAAACCAACAGAGGGATGAAATTGCACAAACATGAGGGTTAGAAAAAAATAAATACAAAGATTGGTCTGCATAAAGTAGAAACAGAGAAACAGAAACGAAGATGGGAGAGTTAAAAAACACAGTGATCCTGAAAAAGTTAAAAGATTATTTAAATTGCTGAAAAAAAATGGGAGGACAGACTGAATGCATAGAAAAATATCAGTAAAACCCATCTCCTGTTTTATCCTCTTCTGTTGCTTCAGAATTACCAAAATCTTTCATGTTTTCCCTAACATTTATGGGGGCCGGTAGGGTCATCAACACTGCTTGGAATTCTGTGACTTTGAGCATGAAAAGCTTTTAAAACCCCTAAACAACTTTACAGCTGCTATGATATGGCTTCTGGGAGTCTTGAGAAACCTGAGAAGAATAAAAGCAGGTAGCCAAGTCACTGCGGGGCCAAGAACAGGACTGAGTTACTAACAAAAGAAGACATGAAACACATAAACCCATTAAATAGGGTTATTTCTGTGACTTTTGAAATGTTTGCACACTATTAATTCATCTTTTGAACTTAACACTGTGTACACTGCTCTCAATGCCTGATCCTTACAAATGTACCCGCTTCTAGGAGATGTATATTTGCCGTTGGTCTTACTTTGAATATTTAATCAGTCTGAATATGTTAGACAGCCTGTTAATATTCTTCTTTTGCTTTGTCCTTGTCTGACTTTTTTAAAAATAAGTTATTAAATGCAGGTGTAAAATGAGGGGCTGACTAAATCTCTCTGCGTGTCATGTCTGTCTAGTGTGTAAGGAAGCCAAGGCTGACCTGGCGTTTTTGGTTGATGGGTCTTGGTCCATTGGAGATGACAACTTCATGAAGATCACACGTTTTCTCTACAGCACTATGGGATCATTGGATCTGATTGGACCTGATGGCACCCAGGTTTGTCACATGATCATACCCACAACTATGTCAATTCAACCCATTTTCTAAAGTTTTTTTGTTTGTGGGTAAAGAGAGAAGCACAGAAAAATTGTCTATGCGTCTGCAATAATCTATTTTCAGCTTGATCTGCCCTGACTAGTGACTAGCTGATTGGAAAGTCAAAATAATTTGATGATTGCATTCAGAGGGTAAGTAAAAAAGTATTGAGAAGGTTAAAAACAGCGGCCAAAGACATAAACAATAATATGGCAAAGTTAGGAGTGGCAGAAAAGTATGTTGGGGTGGTGTAGTAGAGTGATACAGTGATAAATTGTGTGTTAGAAGTGACGGATGGGGATCAGGCATCAGCTCTCAAGTATTTTTTGGTTGTAATTGTGATACACATGGCAATAGATAAGGTCAATAGTCCCGTAGGATTATGAAGTTTGCAGATGACATTGTGGTTTAAAGTAGGAGTAGGTCGCAGGTATTAGAAAGCCTGGAGAGGTGAAGGCAAGCTTCAAGGAGAAAAGGAATAAAGTTCAGTCCAAGCAAGATGTAAATGAGAGGGAGAAGAGAGGAACAATTAGATTACTTGGAGCAGAGGTTTTTAACGTAGGTGAATTTAAATATCTGCTATCATCTGTGATATGGAAAAGACTTTGTGTTAATTTTGTATTTTATAGAGTGAGTCATTTATGTGTTAATTTATGATGTTTTATGGTTATTTCTTTTGTTCAGACCTTTTCCCAGTACGTTGGCCTCAGTTCACTGGTCCTCCCACAGCTCTCAAAACTCAGTCAATTAATCTCCACAATTTCCCAAGACAATAATCACTTTTCTATGTATGTAATATTCTTTAGTTTTCTTTCATTCTATGCCTGATTCTGATCTGCAAGTTGCCTGTATTCAGACATCTTTTGAATTATGTTTTCTTCCTTCCCTATTTGCCAATGTCTGTGGGTTTTTTTGAGTTTTGGACTTTGGATTTGTTATTAAAGTTGAATTTTCCATCAATCTGCCTTGGGTGCCTCACTACCATTTCATGTACTTTAACTATCCAAAGTAATTGGCAGTGCATATGAAAGATGAAGAAGAGAGTGCAGGCCAGGTAGAGCAGATGAAGATGAGTTTCAACATGTATTTGTGAGAGAGGGATTGCTGCATAAGTAAAAAGCAAGGTTTTCAAGATTGAGGCCTTGATGATGTATGGCTTTGAGACATTGGCAATAACCACAAGATGTAAAGTGGAGGTGGCAAAGCTACAGATGTTATGATTTTCTTTGTGAGTAATCCTAGTGGGCAACATTTGAAATGAGTATACCTAGGGGACAGCTCAGGCTGAGACAAAGTTACATGGGATGGTTTGGACATGTCCAGAAAATTTGGAAGAATGTAATGAAGAACGATATGCAAAAGGTTGATGTTACAATGGAGGATGACAGGGATAGGCAGGTGATATGCTGTGTAGACCCTTGAAATTAAGATTGCTCTAATATACAGTCTAAACAGCTTGAGTAATGTACCGTTTTGTGATTCAGGTGGTAAATTGTTTTATGTTTCACAATTTCCCCTTGAAAACTAAATTCTTTTCAATTTTTAATGTAAAGCAGATACTTGAACTGAAACTGCAAATATAATTTGACACCAAAATTAGGGAGCAGTTTTAGGGAAGTGAAACTCTTACTTAAAGGTATGCTAAACTACCCTACGAAAACAACACCTGCAGAATTAGGACAGTTTTCAGCTGTTTAGATGTTTTGCACGCAGATTATTGAGCCCTCATTGATTTCCACCAAATCCATTATATGGGTTCATATGGCATATGGTAATTACACAATTATTATGAACATTTGTAAATTGATCATTACACTTTATTCCTTTTTTGTTTTTTTATTCTTCTGCTTTTAGATTGAGATTGTGCTAATTCTGGTTTCAATTTCAATAGCATAGTAACTGTTTTTAACTCAATTTTGACGTGTCACTCCCCTGAGAAACCCACTTGGCTGCAGCCTTTTATCTATTTAAAAGTTTAGCAAAGTAAGAAGGAAATTTATTCCCCCAGTTAGCCAATCTTTACTTTCTGGAGGGACTTAGAAGTTGCTGAGCTGCATTCGATTAACTCTGCTCATTTGCTGCCACTGTGTTCTTTGCCAGGAAACATTACTTCTTGTGCATGAATTGTGGTTTTAATAAGTTAAATCTGCATGAATTAAAACTGGAATAAACATCAAGTGGTTCAAGCAGAGAAGGAGACACTATAGACATTTCTCTGAATAATGCTACAGCAGTCTTACCATTTTCTCTGCTATTAGGCTCATCAATAGCAATGCTAGGCTCTAACTTGTGGCAGTTTCCACCCTTCTGCCAGTGTCAACTGATTTATTCGGGCCTCTTTCCTGCCTCCAGTGTCAGCAGACTTCATCTGCTTCATTTGTCACACTATATACAGGGGTTGTACAATGAAACTGAAACACCTGGATTTAGACCACGATAATTTATTAGTATGATGTAGGGCCTCCTTTTGCGGCCAATACAGCGTCAATTCGTCTTGGGAATGACATATACAAGTCCTGCACAGTGGTCAGAGGGATTTTAAGCCATTCTTCTTGCAGGATAGTGGCCAGGTCACTACGTGATACTGGTGGAGGAAAACGTTTCCTGACTCGCTCCTCCAAAACACCCCAAAGTGGCTCAATAATATTTAGATCTGGTGACTGTGCAGGCCATGGGAGATGTTCAACTTCACTATCATGTTCATCAAACCAATCTTTCACCAGTCTTGCTGTCTGTATTGGTGCATTGTCATCCTGATACACGGTACCGCCTTCAGGATACAATGTTTGAACCATTGGATGCACATGGTCCTCAAGAATGGTTCAGTAGTCCTTGGCAGTGACGCGCCAATCTAGCACAAGTATTGCGCCAAGGGAATGCCATGATATGGCAGCCCAAACCATCACTGATCCACCCCCATGCTTCACTCTGGGCATACAACAGTCTGGGTGGTACGCTTCTTTGGGGCTTCTCCACACCGTAACTCTCCTGGATGTGGGGAAAACAGTAAAGGTGGACTCATCAGAGAATAATACATGTTTCACGTTGTCCACAGCCCAAGATTTGCGCTCCTTGCACCACTGAAACCGACGTTTGGCATTGGCATGAGTGACCACAGGTTTGGCTATAGCAGCCTGGCCGTGTATATTGACCCTGTGGAGCTCCCGACGGACAGTTCTGTTGGAAACAGGAGAGTTGAGGTGCACATTTAATTCTGCCGTGATTTGGGCAGCTGTGGTTTTATGTTTTTTGGATACAATCCGGGTTAGCACCCAAACATCCCTTTCAGAAAGCTTCCTCTTGCGTCCACAGTTAATCCTGTCGAATGTGGTTCGTCCTTCTTGGTGGTATGCTGACATTACCCCGGATACCGTGGCTCTTGATACATCACAAAGACTTGCTGTCTTGGTCACAGATGCACCAGCAAGACGTGCACCAACAATGTGTCCTCTTTTGAACTCTGGTACGTCACCCATAATGTTGTGTGCATTTCAATATCTTGAGCAAAACTGTGCTCTTACCCTGCTAATTGAACCTTCACACTCTGCTCTTACTGGTGCAATGTGCAATCAATGAAGACTGGCTACCAGGCTGGTCCAATTTAGCCTTGAAACCTCCCACACTAAAATGACAGGTGTTTCAGTTTCATTGTCCAACCCCTGTAGGTGCTTGCTAAACCTTTTTGTTTCATTTGTGTAATGTCTGCTGTTAAGCAGTTTGTTACCTTCGCTGTTCCCTATAACCTCCAAGCTGTGGGTTACTGACAGCAAACCCCTGGCTGTAATGTGAGAAAGTTGGCTTCACTGTAAAGAGGCAGTTGGCATGTAAATGTAATCAGACCTGAGCCAACAGCAGCACCATTAGTGGTGTTGAAGGGATGATAGTCATCCATCTGTCTAAGAGAAGTCAATTAGATTTATTGTAGATCAACACTAGATGTCTGAACATAAGGTCCCTTTTTAAAGTATTCACAACCTCATAAACCTTTCCATATTTTGTCATGTCTCACAAACCTCACTGTGTTTTGATTTTATGTGATAGACCAACACAAAGTTGTGCATAGTTGAGAAATGGAAGAGAAAAGGTGCATAATTTTCATTGATTTTCACAATCAAAATCTTAAATGCAGTGTGCTTTTGTAAAGCAACCCCTGTGCCATTACACCATTGCAGTTACACCAAAGTCTTTTGGGGTATGTCTCTACCAGGTTTGCACATCTACAAGCTGAAATCTTTACCTTTTCCTTTTCATGAACCTTAATGTCAGTCATATTGAATGTAGAGCATCTATAAACATCAATTTTCAAGTTCTGCCACGGATTCTAATTTGGATTTAGGTCCGGACTTCGACTGAGACATTTTTACACATGAATATGCTTTGATCTAAACCATTGCATTGTAGCTCTGGCTGGATGTGTAGGGTCGTTGTCCTTCCAGAAGGTGAACCTCCAACCCACTATCAAACCTTTTGCAGTTTCTAAATGTTTTGTTTTGTTTTTTTCCTATATTTGGTCCATCTTCCCATCCAGCTCTCACCAGTATCCTTATCACTGTTCAAGAAAAACATCCCCATAGCATGATTGTGCCACCACCATGTTTCACAATGTAAATGGTCTGTTCAGGGTGATGTGAGTTGTTACTTAATCACTACACATAGCATTTTGTATGTTGGTAAAAAGTTATTTTTTGTTCTCTTCTGATCATAGCACAAACCCCAGTGTGTGTTTTGCTCCCTACAGGTCGTGTGACAAACTACAAACTGGATTTCTCATTTTTTTCTTTTAACAATTACTTTATTTTTTTCCTCCTTTACCATGAAGGGTAATTTGACGAATGACTTCCTGTTGACAGATCCTTCCATCTGAGTTGTAAATCTCTGCAGCTCCTCCAGAGATCCCATGGGCCTTTTAAATGTCTTAATCTCTGATTAATACTCTTCTCACCAGGCCATGTCATTTTGCTGGGCAGCCTTGTCTTTGTAGGTTTGCAGTTGTGCCATACTCTTTAAATTTTCAGATGATGGATTGAACAGAGCTTTTTCTGTGTAATACAATTTTGAAAACTGTGTATCCCTTTGCTTCGTGTTGGTCTATCATCTAAAATCACAATAAAATCCATGGAGGTTTATGGTTGTGACAAGAAAACTGTGGAAAATGTATTTGTCTTAGCAAATCTAACTTGACTATAAATGAATTATCAAAAAAATTAATTGAGCATTTAATGCCATGTCTTATCTAAAGTAAATGCAGAGACTATAGACTCAGACCACAAGTATGTTTCTTTATAAAGCCGAATTTAAGTAATTTGACTTCGTTTTATCAGTTTTTTTGTTGTTATTTTTTTAAGTTGGCTGAATCAAACCTAGGGCTGCACAGTGGTAGCACTGTTGCCTTGCAGCAATAAGGTCCTGGGTTCAACTCCTGGCCGGAGGTCTTTCTGCATAGAGTTTGCATGCTCTCCCTGTGCATGCGTGGGTTCTCACCAGGTACTCCGGCTTCCTCCCACAGTCCAAAGACATGCCTGTTAGGTTAATTGGTCTCTCTAAATTGCCCTTAGGTGTGTGAGTGTGTGCATTGTTTTTTGTGTGTTGCCCTGTGATGGACTGGTGACCTGTCCAGGGTGTACCCCACCTCTCGCCCATAGACTGCTGGAGATATGCACCAGCTTCCCTGCGACCCACTATGGAAGAAGCGGTAGAAAATGATTGACAGAATCAAACCTAAAGAGACTAATGTTTTCATGTGATTGTGTTTGTGGCCTTACTGTGAATTTATAGGACCAAATGTTATTTTCTGTTAAATTCATCCCTCTGTAGAAAGCTTAAGTCAAGATAGGAACAGACAGATAGGAATTTGATGCTGAAACCTTACGAGTCGTCTCTGTTTCTCTTCAGGTGGCCGTCGCTCAGTTCAGCGATGATGCACGGACGGAGTTTCTGCTGAGTTCTCACAGTAACAAGGAAGCTCTGCTGGGAGCTATTCAGAAGATCAGATACAAGGGCGGGAACACCAAGACAGGTTAGAAAAAGATGTCACCATGACTACTGTGGTGAAAGTTTCACTTTCAAACGAAGGTAAACGTGCAGATTGTCCTTTCTTACCTCAGTCTAAATTTACCTGAGATTTCTGAAAACAGTCCTATAACATTCTTGCAAACAGTAGTTTCCCCTCGTAAAAAAGGTTTAAAAAACTTGGAGTCCTCAGATAGTTCTTAATATTGATATTTGAAACAGAAGCTGAGAGCTCAATGTTCCCACAATGTCTTTCAAAACTAACTTTGCTTCTCCAAATGACTCTTTTTATAATTCCTGGACCAGTGGGACAGATCCATTTACATTTCTGGAGAGAGATACTGTGACACACTCCTAACAGCTACTGTTTTACTTTATCTGGAGTCAGAATGGAATCTCTTTCTAAGATAATATAAGCATCATTTCCAAACCTGAGTTCTCCATGTTGGTTTTGGAAAAGTGTTTTTTGTTTTTTTCATGCAGCTCTTTATTCTGTTTTCATCCTGCATGCTGACACACACATCCAAACTCATATCAGCTTTTGAAGGTGCTTTAAATGAAATATGTTGACAGGTTAAAAAAAAATGCCTTAACTCCAAACAGTTGGTCATCAAATACATCTTCAAGTATGCGATCATTTTAATAGTATTGAAAACATAATCAGTAAAGATAAGATATTGCACTTAAGAAGGGCCAAAATGTAAATATCATGTAATTTGTTCAATATTTTAATAAATGTAAAAAAATAATAAAATATGTAGTTATTATGTCAGAGTTATATATAAATATTTAAGTATTTAATTAAATATTTTCATACTCTTCCTTTGCAGCATAATGTGAATTTATTTTTTTTGTCAGCCTTATCCGACATAGTAAATGGGTGGCGCTAACGTTGCTATTGACAAGGTGATTGCCATTGTGTTGCTGTGCATGTTAACCAAGTAGAAGTTAGAGTCTGTTTGAGGACCCATAATCACAGTTTATTTATTCTTTTATGATATACATTAGCATAAAAAATATGAAGTAACTAATTAAATACTAATATAAATTTATATTTTATGCCACATATTTTGTGCTTTAAATGTCTTGACACATTAAAATTATTTTAAATTGTGTTTTATGTATTTATCTTAATTTTATTTTAATGATTACACATGTGACTATATTTAATTACTTAGTATCATTAATAAAGCTTTATATACAGGTAGTCTCATTGAGATATGGGTTCTCTTTCACAAAAGAGACCTGTTAGACTTATGCAGAAACTCATGACTTACTAAAATACATTGTCACAATGTTTAAAATACTAAATAATTTAAAAAAAAAATAAAATAAAAATAGATAAAGAACAAGAGCAAGAACTTTCTGAAATTGTTGCAAGAATTTTTTTAAACCACTTATAAAATCACCAAGAGGAATTTGATCCGAGAGTTTCAGGTTCTGTTAACGATGAATCCAGGTTGAAGATGCAGAGTAAGATAAAGCTGTTTTTCTTGACTCTGTACAGACAGCGGGAGCACAGACAGTGATGACATCCTGGGATCATAGACTGTAACTGGTGTGTTTAGGTGACATTTAAGAGGACAAATACAGAGGCAATAAACCAAGAATGGACTTGTTGATAAAAATGTACCAGTAACAAACTGTGCGCTGAGACAGTGATGACCAATTAACTAAAGAATACAAAGTGCAATGATGGATGAGATATCTGCATCCAGTTATGAATCTTAAAGCTCCATGATAATCTAAATCTAATAAATGAAGAGAACTGTGTGAGGAATTCATATATAAATTGTCACTTTGTGACAGGCACTCTCTTTTTGCTGGAAAACATCATCACCTTGGTTTTAATTAGATTCAATAGCAGTCTGGACTGTTCTAGCTGCCATTTGATGACAGATGCAGACTGCAGATGCCCAAAAGAAAGAACAACAGTGTGAGCACAACAGGAAACAGTGATATAATTAGCATAGAGGACAGCCTGTGTGTGTTGACCTACTGTTGTTGAAACAACAGTGTAGGTCCCAACACTGACCCTTGAGGTACACCATTAATAATATTTAAGACCTGATAAGAGTCCAATGATACGAACACACTGCTATCAGTTTGACAAATAATTATTAAACCAACCCAGAGCATAGTCAGACAAGCTGATGTCACATAGCTCCTGGCACCAAATGGTAAGGTCAACAGTGTCAAAGGCCTTAGAAATGTAAAGGAAAATGGCAGCACAGTAGGTTTTGGCATCTAGGGCTTCTATAATGTCAATGATGGTTTTAGTGGCAGCAGTGATTGTCCTGCACTTCTTTCTAAAACCAAACTGATCATTTGAAAGTATATTATTTAAATACAAATAATTATTCATTTGATCATTTACCAGTTGTTTTAAAATTTGGCTAAAATTGAAGGTTCTGAGATTGGCCTGTAATTATTCAGAACTGAATGGTCACCACTTTTTAACATAAGTAAAACGTAAACAGTTTTCCAGACATTAGGAATGACATTGTTATTGTGATGTCTTCTTATCTATTTATTGCATTCTGGCACCTTGGGCCGTTGTTATCATTTGCAAGATGAGCTGTTATAATGATATTTTTTTTATCACACTGCTTTCAAAAAGCCAGTAAAATCTATCCAACTAAATGGCTTCAGTCTACAACTTACTGCTGGGAGAAAATATATTTAATTTGCGGTTTGGATGCATGATAAGCAGTCCTGTAAAATTGAGACGGATGTTTCCTCTGTACCAGGACACAGGAGATGATTGTCAATAATTCACCGGGTTTCTGATTTTATTGGTAATCCTGGTTGTTGAGAGCACTATTATTCAGCTGAAATCTGAAGTCTGTGCTCAACATCTGTGCAAAGTAATTCCGTCCTTGAAAATACAATAAATACATATGGTACATGTTCAATGCCTCTGCAACATTTGCATCTGACCCACCTGCTTATGTGGGCAAGTTTGTCTCTTGGTTTCAATTCTTAATCCTGATCATTTTGTTCTCAGGTCTCTGCAAATATCTTCTCTATTTGTTTACAGCTTAACAGAAGGAAATGGAACGAGTATTTTAGCTGACAGGACAGTCTCCAACCCAAGTTTATGTGGTTTATGGTAAAGCAGAAAATTATCCATAATATTTAATCTTCAGCACACAGAGGGCTAAAAAAGCAGGAAGCTCTCTTGAGGATCAGCTAATGCTCAGAGACACAAAACATGTTTGTCTCCTTCTTTCTCTTTGTCTCTAAGCCAAAAACTGAAAAATATTAAAACAAATCTTTAACCTTCAGCTTACAATGAAGAGAAGCAGAGGTGCCTTTTTATACAGCAAAGCCTTTTTTATTATTCTTGAAGTTTCCCTGTCAACACATCATAAAGCTGCACTGTTTTAAACACGCACACAAACATTTTAATTTTCTTCAGATTAACTTTGAGAAGATGCAGGGATTCAACGTACTGCAAAGATGCCATCCATTATGACAGTGCCAAAAGCAAATTCTATCCTAAAATCCATAAACTGTTTTTTTTTATGCCTAATAGGGGCCTACACTGACTTGCAATGGATTCATACCCCTTTAACTTTCTTCACATTTTGTCGCAATACAATCAGAATCCTCAATGTATTCTAATACAAATTTATATGACAAGCCTGTGAATATTTTGGGGTTTTTCTCTATCAGCTTTGCACATATAGAGACCTTTATAGAGATATTTTTGCCTATTGTCTTTGTATATTTTCCAAAACTCAGTCAGATTGAACAGACAGCATCTCTTAACATCAATTTTCAAGTCTTCCCATAGATTCTACTCGATTAGGTCTGGATTTTGACAAGGCCCTTCTAACACATGAGTGTACCATAAATGTAGCTGTATGTTTGGAGTTGTTGTCCTGCTGGAAGGACTCCCAGTCTCAAGTCTTTTGCAGCATCTAACTGGTTTGTATTTAGGATTGCCCTGTTTTAGCTCTATCCACCTTCCCAGTAACTCTAATCAGCTGTCCTGTCCCTGGTGAACAAAGCACTGCACTATGATGCCTCCACCTCTTATGGCTTCCTTTCAGCAATGGCTTTGTTCTTGACTTTTTTCTTCTGGACTAATAGTTGACTTGTAAACAGATTGTCCCTGAGCTGTGGCTTTCTGCAACTCCTCCAAAGTGTATATGGGCCTGTTGACTGCTTCTCTGATTCTCTGATTCAGTAGATTATAGTTTGGTACGTTTGTAGTTGTGCCATAATCTTTTCATTTTTTATTGATGGATTTTATAGAGCTCTTTGAAATGTTTAAAGCTTGTGATATTGTATTATAACATAACCCTGCTTTATTTTTCCCTGACATGTCTGCTGTGTTCCTTGGTCTTCGTGTTTGTTCTGTAATGTTCTTCAACAAACCTCTGATGCCTTCACAGAACAGCTGGATTTTTATTGAGATTAAACTGCACACAGATGGACTCTGTCTACTAACTAGGGCACTTTTGAAGTCAATTAGTCATACTGGATTTTATGCAGGTGTATCAGAATAAAGGAGCTGAATACATGTACAATTTTCATGTTTCATGTTAGGAATAACCGTGCTTACTATCACTTATAGATGAGCTTTTACACACAGACCATAATGATAAGGTATAAATGCTAATGTTTTTGCTTTTGTTAGGATAGGATAGAATCCTCATTGACGCACGTCATAAGGACAAATGACCTATAGTTTGACATAAAGTTTAGTACATTGGGTTTGATTATGAAACGCTCTGTAACCGGGTTGGTTAGAATGCTGCAGCCACACTTAGATTCTGGGTTGGATACCTGCTATTACACACTCTATCAGATAGACACCAGAATGGTGACACATAGTCTACTGATAAACACTGAGGGAGTGTACATCCCATGGAGGGAGTACCAGACATAAAAACCATGCGGACCTTCTTTCAGGGCTGTTTGGTCACTTCAATCACTGAGCGAGTTAAGGACAGGAGCCATCAGCGCTGAACTCTGTAACCATTCCTCTGCCTTATTTAGAATAAAAGTATTGAGAGTATAGAACAGTTTGAGAGTCATTCCTTTAAGAGATAGCGTTGGAAACAGTGGTGACGCTTCTGGCGAAAAAGGATTCAGGGGAGCTCTGAGGCTCCCAACAGGGTGTGGTAGCTCTGACATTCATTTGTTAACAAATCTGAAAAACCAGGAACAATTTTCCTCCCAGTTCATAATTATCACACAAAACCTCAGTTGAAGCTTTTGGTTATTTGACAAAATGTGAAATAGTTCAAGGGGTGTTAATACATTTGTGAGGCACTGTACCTAAGACAAATGTCATCTGTATTATTTATTTATTTATTTGTTTTTTTGTGTGCTTATTATGCCTTTATAAATAAATACTCTGTTCAAATGTTGAACCAGGATAACTCTTTGATTTTGTGATTGGTTAATTATTCACAACTGTCTGTGTTTCAGGAGTCATGTTCTTTAAAGATATATTTGGAGCCATGCTGGCATCTTTCTGTAGCGACCCCTTCCTGACTAAAGGCATTTTTCTCTGACCTCTAAATAACCAGCATTTTATCTTACCGCCATTGTTATATTTAAAACCTTTTGCTTTTTACTTCAAATCATTTTCCACAACACTTTCAAGACTGTCATATTAATGAGCACAAGAGATAGACAGAAATTGTTAATCTTTCAATCTTACTGAAGTGAAATTGTAATTTATCAGAAAATAATCATGCTTTTTCATTTGGTTTTGTATTCTCAAAGCTAAACGATGTGGTCTGTTTATTGATCACTTTCCACTATGTGAAACAGAATTAACCTACATGCTGTAGTAATGTAAGTAGATGACACCTCTATTAGTAGATCACACCTTCTATTTTGAGCAAACAAAATGAAATTGTACTGCCAAGCTGCAACTGTAGCAACAGAAATTGAGTTTCTTGCTTAATGGATTTGCATAGATTATCAAGGTAAAATATGTCCTCTTTCCCTTTGCTTTTAAGATGCATCATATACAAAATCACTCTCTATAACCATTCCACACATCACATGTAAAAGAAGCTGCCTCTTTAAAAACACCATTAGTTGTGATACTAATACACTAGAAGAGCACTGAGGGCTTAGTCTATTAGAGATGATATTTCAGGATCTGGCTCCTCATAATGAATGTATTCATCAGAGTATTAGTGAGCCTTGCTTGAATGGCTGTTTGGTGATGTTATTCTCTCTGCCCCTGCATTTGGGATATATATGAGTGTGTGCTTTAACATACTCACACCCTGAGTAATCATCCTTCATCCTTCATACTGCTTAGCTCTACAGTATACAGGCAGTGGGGCTTTTTCCCTACTTGGGATCAAATATCTAAGTGCAATACAAGGACATTGAGTGTGTGTGTCTGTATTTATATAAATCTCATCATAAATTATTTCATGTTTTGGTTGTCCTTCTATTGATTTAGGTTAAAGTGTATTTATATATATAAATATATAATGGGTTTGCATATAATTTATTATTTATTCTTATTATATATTAATTAAGATATACTTGATGTTCATGTTTTGCTGTTGTTTATGCAGACAGCCAGCTTCAGCTGCAGCAGTAATGCAGGAAAGTGCAACATTTACTGAAATGTTTGTTAGTAACATTTTTTGCATATTCTTTTCACATTTGACTAAAGCAGTAATAATGATAGCGATAACTGTGGGATATTTGCAAATAATAATCCTGATACAAAATTTTCGTATCTTGATATTTCATATTTTCATATGAAATGTCCTCATAGTGCCCTCTATAAAATATTGATGAAATATTCACTTCATGACAGTTCCCTGGTCAAATTGTAAACATTGGCCCCAACTAACACCAGCTTGTGCTATCTGCTTAGCATGTAAAAAGTTAATATTAAGAGAACAGACTCAATATCTAGTGTGAACTAAAGTCTCAACTAAACACAGACCACTAACATTAACATTATTATATACCAATATTTCACAATCTTTAACAAACATTTTCTCCTCTTTAAACCAACAAACTGGGTCACAGTTTTTGACTCACTGCTTGGTTAAAAACTGCCTAACTTCTACTGGAGCAGGATCAACACAACAGTTTTTTTATGTAGATGTATTTTCAACTATACTTGGTTGTTGAAATATTAGCACAGCTATTGTTAGGTCTTTAAAATGGCTACATGAAGATCAAACAGAGTATATGACTTTAAAGTTCCTACTCAGTTTTCAACAAACTTTTGCATGTTTGATCAAATAAAGTACATTATTTGGATTTTAATTTGTTTTGTAATGATATCTCCCTTCTTAGGCAGTAGGGGAAAAGCTGAGCAACACCAAAACTTTTTGTTTTTAAAAACAGTTTAGTAACAGGATTGCATTTACCTTTAGTTATGATCATTTAGATTTTTCATCATCCCCTTTTTTATGTTCTAGTCTTTTCCACATATACCCTCTCTATCAACCTCCATCCATCAGCCCCCAGCTCCATCTGATAGCCCCCCTTCTCTCTGTGTTGTCATGTGTGTCTCTTCATGCCTCGCTAGCTGCTGTATTTCTAGACATGCCCGTCACGATCAGTGTGTACAACCAGATGTACAGCTCGCAGATGTCTGACATCACAAGATTTTACAGGCTGATAGCTTTGTCATTTGTCATCACAGACAGCTTCATAAAAAAGTAAAAAGAGAAAGTTATGATATGGTCTTAAAGATTTGCTTGGTGACGCAGCCATAAAAAAGTTATTTACCACTGATAGATTTATGGTTGTTTGTTAAATTTATGTAACATTTAGAGCTTATTATCAACTAATCTCTATAGCTCACATATATTTCTGTCCTTTGCGTGAGGATTAACAATGATACCAGATGAGCAGCTGATGCAAATGACATTGGACCAAATTATTTGGCATTAAAATAAAAACAATACCTGTTTGTGAAGATAAAACTGCTTTCTTACTGATTTGCAATATATATTACTTTTAGTTTATTTCACTTCTTAGGGAGAAAACAGAGCCATCAAGACATCTACTTAAAAAGCTAGCACCATACCAATTGATGTGCTGTTGTGAGTCCAAAGCCATTCTTTGTGCAGGTAAAGATTTAATAAATTCTCTGAGTGGTACTCACAGACATGGTCTTTGTCAGGGGTGGGTCTGGAAACCTTTTAAAGCCATCTAGACATTTCATATTGAACGATTAGGCTCATTAACAGGCGATCAGACCACAAAGTGTTCAAGCCTTCTATAACTTTCTGACATATTGCTAAAACCTACATGACATGTTTCTGTTTGGCTCATTTCTCAGTGTTTAGGTTGTCAGTTTACAGACAGAAGTAAAAGTCAATCTTGTGAAATTATCAAAAACGTTTAAGTTATAAAAGCTATAAGCCCCTTGTTCAGAGGCAACCTGTAATAAAGAGGACTGTGAAAAAATGGTCACAGGAAGCTGAAGAAACTCTGCAAGGTTGCTTTGAGGCTACAGACTGGGACACACTGTGCCAGCCACATGGAGAGGACATCTATGCCATGACTGAGTGTGTAACCGACTATATAAACCTCTGTGTGGATAACACCATTTCCACCAGAACCGTGAGATGCTTCCCCAATAACAAACCCTGGATCACCAGTGACCTGAAGGACCTGCTTAACAAGAACAAAAGAGCAACTTAAAGTCAAGATAAGAGACAGCAAGGAGGTGTACAAGAGGAAGCTGGAGAGCAAGCTCCAGCAAAACAATATCAGAGATGTGTGGACAAGGATGAAGAAGATCACAGGCTTCAAGCAGAAGGATGATCAGACCAATGGAGGTCTGGACAGAACCAATGAACTGAACACATTCTTCAATAGGTTCAGTTCAGAAACAAGCTCAGCATCCTCCTCTCCAGCTCACAGCCAAACAGACATTCCACCTTCCTTTGACCCACAGGACCCACAGCTGTCCAGTAACACCTCACATTTTTTATCTTCCACCTCAGCCCTAGACCCTTCTGCTTCTACATGTTTGCCTTCAACCATATCAGAAGATGGTGATACTTCCTTTGCTTTCCCCTTCCACCTGTGTGTCTCAAGAAGTCAGGTGAAGATGCAACTGGAGAGACTGAATAGGAATAAGGCTGCAGGTCCAGATCATGTCAGCCCTAGAGTCCTGAAAGCTTGTGCAGAGCAGCTCTGTGGGATTCTGCAGCACCTCTTCAACCTTAGCCTGGCCCAGAAGAATTTTCCGGTGTTGTGGAAGACCTCCTGTCTTGTTCTGGTACCAAATAAAACTCACCCATCAGTCCTCAATGACTATAGACCTGTTGCCCTGACATCTCACATCATGAAGGTCCTAGAGAGAGACTCCTGTTGACCCACCTGAGTAAGCAAACAGTAAACTATCAGGACCCCCTTCAGTTTGCTTATTGTTGTGGATTTGGAGTTGAAGATGCCATCATACACCTGCTTCAACAAACCACCGTTTGTGAGACTGAAGGGTTGTGAGTCTAACCAGGTAGTCAGCAGCACAGGAGCACCACAGGGGACTGTACTCTCACCATTCCTTTTCACTCTGTACACCTCAGACTTCCAATACAAGACAGACTCCTGTCATCTGCAGAAATACTTGGATGATTCTGCAGTCGTGGGGTGGATCAGAGATGGACAAGAAGCTGAGTACAGGAAGGTGGTGGACCGCTTTGTGGCATGGTGTGGAAACAATCATCTCATTTTGAACGTGACTAAACCAAAGGAGATGATTGTAGATTTTAAGAGAAACAGGAATAGGTCAAAAACTATTTCTATCATGGGAGAAGAAGTGGAGGTGGTGGAGGAGTATAAATACCTCGGTGTTCACCTGGACAACAGACTAGAGTGGAGATGCAACTGTGAAGCCATCTACAAGAAGGGACAGAGCAGACTGTACTTCTTGAGGAAGCTTAGGTCCTTTGGTGTTTGCAGCAAGATGCTGCATATCTTCTATAAGTCTGTTGTGGAGAGTGTGATCTCTTCTACCATCATCTGCTGGGGAAGCAGCATCAGAGCCAGGGACTTAAAAGAGCTCAACAAGCTGATAAAAAAGGCTGGTTCTGTTCTGGGGACTCCTCTGGAACCTCTGGAGATCATTGTGGAAAGACAGATTCTTCATAAAATGAAGAACATTATGGAGAATCCTGAGTATCCTCTTCATGAGACTGTCCTACAACAACAGAGTGTCTTCAGTCAGAGGCTTCTTCAGATCTGCTGTAAGACGGAACGCTACAGGAGATCCTTCCTGCCCACAGCCATCAGCATCTACAACGGCTCTTTGAAGAAACCTTCATAATATGAGCTACAACAACATTTAATTTCCCTTTGGGATTAATAAAGTATTTTTGAATTGAATGGAAGTTGGTTTTTTATCGAACTGGCAACTTTGCAAGCTTCCTGTGCTGCTGCTTTTTATTTCTTCAACAAAGGTTGTTATGTTTTTTACCTTCTATAATAATGTTTTTGAGATAACAGATTATACAATTATAAAGTAGTTTGTTGGCTTGCATTTTGCTAAGTTTTAGTTTTTTTCAGACACTTTACAGTAAATAGGTTCTAAAAACAATGTCAGAAAAAGACTGCTGTTTGAAGAGGCTTTAAGGAAATCAAAGCAGTAGGAAGAATTAATCAAAGGAAGCAAACTCCATCGATACATTCAAGAATGGACCTTTAATATGGGTTTCATTTAAAAGATGTAATTACATGAGGGGCTGGTTCTGATGGATGGAGTGTCAGCAAAGTACTAGAACAGGAACATACTTAACAGATTGAGGAAACAGTCGTTAATGTCCAGGTTATACAGTATATTTCACACAGAGCTGTGAATCAGAGATTTGCAAGAAATGGCTGATGAGACCATAGAGGTAAGTGTTGTCAAGGTGAACTGAAAAATGACTACAAAGAATCTTTTTTTTTTTTTTTCTATTTAAGATCTTGGGATTAAGCTCGCCTGGAGGAACCAAAATCCACAAACAGAACTAAAACAACAAATCAATTGCAGCACCCTCCACACTTAGTTGCCCTCCTTATAAAGATGTGTAAAACACTTTAAAGAAAGATCTTTTATTGCAGCAGAATAATCTCACACTGAACCTTTTAGAAAAATCTAATTTATAATTTGATTACATTTACTAGAGTGGGGAAACAAATCTCCTTTAAAGTAAAAAATAATTTTCACAAAATCCCCAGTGCCACATTTATTCCCACTGGGGCTTACTGGCCAACAAATGTGGATTCTGTATCCACAAAGTAAAGGCTGAATTATTGTTTCTTGTGTAAGATTATGCGACTGCAATAAAATATTACTTTATTTTAAAGGTTGGTAAACAGTTTGAAGGGTGCTTTAAGCAGGGCCTAGCAGTAATTGCTGAAACATTTAAACCTGAATGCTGTATGTGGATGTTTTTGGTTTTCTTACTTTTGGGTTGTTTTGTTTCCTGCTCAGGTCGAGCCATCAAACATGTGAAGGAATCCATCTTCACCACTGAGGCAGGAGCCAGGAGAGGTGTTCCAAAGGTTCTGGTTGTTCTGACTGATGGACGTTCACAGGATGACGTCAACAAAGTGTCGAAGGAGATGCAAATGGAGGGTGGGTGTTTTGTTTCACCAAGTGTAAAAGTCTTGACTACACCATGTTACAATTTTTTTGGAGGTCAGAACTCGGATCTGGGAATGATAACACACCCAAGTTTAGAACATTCTAGAGATGCACTCTAGTTGTACTCGGGAAGCTGGATTTTCAGAGTTCCCGTTCTGAAATACAACAAGACAACACTATGAAGTCAGAACTTCAGCTGTTGAGAAAATATAATGTGAAAGTAAATTTTATTAGCACTTAAAACCTCAGGAACCCAATGGCACACATACACCACCACTCAAAAGTTTTAGAATGCCTTTCTCACTTAATGGTTCGCTTTATTTTCATGACTATTGTGAAAATTGTAGATTCTCATCAGAGACAACAAAACTGTGAATGAACACACATGGAATTATGTAGTAAACAAAAAGTGTGAAATAACTCTAAATATTTTCATATTTTCACAAAATAGCCCCCCTGTGCTTTGATTGCTGCTTTGCTCTTTTAGCATTCTCTCCATGAGCTTCATGAGGTGGTCACCTGAAATGGTTTTCCAAAGAGTCTTGAAAGAACTTCCCATAGGTTCATGGGGAGACGGCCAAACATTAATATTTCAGTCATTACAGCAAAGGGCAGCTACTATAAGGATTTTAAAACGTAACATATTTAAAGTACTCATACTCGTAGTCTTCCGCTTATCCGGGACCGGGTCGCGGGGGCAGCAGACTCAGCAGAGACGCCCAGACGTCCCTCTCCCCAGACACCTCCTCCAGCTCCTTGAGAGACATAGTCCCTCCAGCGTGTCCTGGGCCGTCCCCTGGGCCTCCTCCCGGTGGGACGTGCCTGGAACACCTCCCAAGGAAGGCGTCCAGGAGGCATCCGGTATAGATGCCCGAGCCACCTCAACTGGCTCCTCTCGATGTGGAGGAACAGCGGCTCTACTCCAAGCCCCTCCCGGATGGCCGAGCTCCTCACCCTATCTCTAAGGGAGTGCCCGTCCACCCTACGGAGGAAGCTCATTTCAGCCGCTTGTATCCGGGATCTTGTTCTTTCGGTCATGACCCAAAGTTCATGGCCATAGGTAAGGGTAGGAACGTAGACTGACCGGTAAATTGAGAGCTTCGCTTTTCGGCTCAGCTCTCTCTTCATCACAACGGACCAGCACAGCGCCCCCATTACTGCGGCAGCCGCACCGATCCGTCTGTCGATCTCCCACTCCATTTTCCCCTCACTCGTGAACAAGACCCCGAGATACTTAAACTCCTCCACTTGAGGCAGGAACTCCCCTCCAACCTGAAGAGGACAGGCCACCATATTTAAAGTTATTTAAAAAAAATGTGTGTGCTGCATAATTGCATATGTGTTCATTCATTGTTTTGATGCCTTCATTGAGAATCTACGTACAATGTAAATAGTCATAAACATAAACAAAACCATTAAATGAGAAAGGGTTTCTAAAGCGTTTGACCGGTAGTGTAAGTCTATAATTCTTTTAGTTTTTGAGAACATGAAATGTAGAGAAGTACATATTTATTGGATTGTTTTGCTGCTAGTAATTACCTAAACAGCAACTGGTAAATTTTACTGGTTTTCTGCCTCTCAACTATCTGTGTGTTTGATTTATGCAAGAAGTCAGAGCTTGAAGATGGGAATAACATCAAACCTAATTGTGCTCTAGCTGAATGTTGGAAAACCAGTACAATTAGATTTTTGTTTTGGTGCTAACTACTATTGGCACTTCAAGCAAATAAATATCTATTCCTCTCCATTTATTTGTTCAGATACTAAAGGAACATGGTCACAAATGAAGATTGTTTCGCATTTTATATAAGCATGGTTTAAAAAGATACATACCATCTGAGGTGCTAATATATACTAAATCCTTGCATTTTGTATTTTAACTGCACAGCAGCCATATCAGGTAAAGAACTGTTATAGCTTTTAGGTTGCAAGCTGTAAAGCCAGTGGGATTTTTTTAATGTTTTGGTGCGAACTACTATTATATATAATACAGGCTGACAAAGATGTATTTTTCTCCAATTTATGTATTCCAACACCAAGGAGCATATTCCCAAATTGAGTTTTTACAGCACTATGTGTGCCACTAGATTAATGAGATGCAAATTGTCAAAAGTGGCAACAATTTGGCCATTTTTGCAGCTTTCAGTATGTTTTTTTGTGTGGCAGCCATCTTGGATTTTGAACTTGGGGCTGCTACAAGACCCCTGACTTTCCCAGTAGGAATTCTGACTTCAGGGTTGCCCTTGTATTGCACACTGGATGCTTAGAAAATCTGACCTCTGGTTACGAACAGAATGCACCATTAATATCAAATAGACTCTATTCACTCCAAGATTATCAGAAGATATCTTGTTTTTTCCCGTTTTTAGGCTACATCATTTTCGCAATCGGCTTTGCGGATGCAGACTATGGAGAGCTGGTGAATATTGCCAGTAAACCCAGTGACAGACACGTTTTTTTCGTGGATGATGTGGATGCTGTGAAAAAAATAGAAGAGCAGCTTATAACCTTTGTCTGTGAGGCTGCCACTGCTAGTAAGTAACACCAGATCATGTTTTAAACACAGACAGAATCCGTTAACCTGAAGGGAAAAAAAGGCTTTATAGCATGTCTAGAGTTGTTGGTAATCATAAACATGTTACCTCTTTCTGACTTTCAGCTTGTCCGTCTGTTCTGATGAGTGGTAACACACTGGCAGGTAAGAGATAAAACAAGCAACAAATACGGCACATAGATTGACATAGGTTCCATCCCCAGCAAGTGAACAGTGATATTAATAATAATGATGCAGATGAGGCAGTTGATGAAGGTGATAATTTCAGAGTGATGAGCTAACCACAATTTTAATAATTGTTCTTGAGGTTTCAAAATGATGGAGAAGTTTGGCCTGGTGGAGAAGGAGTACAGCACCATACCCGGAGTTTCTCTGGAGCCTGGTTCATTTAACAGCTACCCCTGCTACAGGTTACACCGCAATGCCCTGGTGTTGCAGCCTACCAAGTGAGCAAACACGTCCTCACCGAGACATCAAATACACACTGTACAACACATGGTAGAACAAAGGTGGTCTAAAATATAACTTTTTATTCTGCCCTATTTTATTGACATGTTGTTCTTCATAACTTCTTCATCTTGTATATTTCCTCAAAGTTGTGGTCTTAATTAAACCCCTGGTCTCACCTTATTGTTTCCTCGGCTATGCTACATTATCACTGATTTTTCTGCCCCGTTGTATTTATGTTTACAACGGGGTAAGGGGCTCAGAAATGCAACCAGTTATTAAATCTGACATGAACCTCCAAAACAACAAAGACATAATTGGTTCTTGTACAGATACATTTCAGTGGCTCTCAAAATCTTGTATAAAATCTCTCCCCCCATCAGAATGAGATAGTTTCTTAATGAGAGGAAAGTTAAAGGTTTGGAATGGCCAAGTCGGAGAGCGAAACGAAATCCGACCAAATCTGATTTGATAGACGAGGAAAACGTTTGCAAGGCAGAGTGGGCAAATATTTCAAGATGTGAGATGCTGACTGACTCCTGCCAGAGAAGACTGAATGCTAAAAATTGATTCAGAAGGTGGTTGAGCAATGTTTTTGTTTATTTTAAATGTTTTAAGTTTCGGTTTTGTACATGATGGATGTCATATTACTGAAAAAGGTTTTGGTCCCAAAAAACAGATTTTTCTTCATAGTCCTTTACAATAAAAGTATCAGCACCCTGGTAGCATGTCCCTTAGGTCAGTGGTTCTAACCCTCTGTGGGGTTGCAAGTGTCTGTCCTCTAATGTGTTTTGTTTTGGCCCCTAATTGTCTTTATTTAATAAAGAAAATAGCGGATCTCATCTATTAGTAGTGACCCTAAAACCACAGAGACTGCACCTCATAATGCAAATACCTAAATGTTATTTTAGTATTGTCCCAATAACCGGATACTATGAACATACTGCATGATGATTAGCTGATTAATGATGTTCTGGGAACTTTAATTGTTACTCTAGGGATAGATACGGTAATATATTTTAATAGTATTATGATTGCCTACAATGTGACTACATATTCTTCTTCTGGACATAAGAAGGCAAACTACTGGTTTGAAGCAAACAGCGAGGGGCTTAACAGGATAACAATACTCAGAATGGGTCATCGTCTTACTCAGAAGTTGGGCCGGGAGGAATGAGACTCTAGACATTTTATAGGTCATTACAAAAGTTGTCATAGCCCTTAAACATTTAAACGTTTTATAATATTAAAATCTCAAATAACATGTTTTATAGCACATCAGGATGAGCACAATATCCTTACATTAAAACACAGTGGTGGCTGCATTATGCTGTGGCGTTGTTTTTCCCCAGAACGGACAGGGAAACTGGATTTGATGAGAAGATAGATTAAGCTAAATACAGAGCAAATCTTGACCTGTTAAACAACAAACAACGATCCTAATAAAAACTGTTTAAAACCATGTATCATTTACCTTTTGCTTTACAATTTTGTGCTACTTTGTGTTGATCTATAATATAAATTGCAGATAAAACACATTGAAGTTGCACTTTCTCCCAGTTTTAAAGACCACAATAGTTAGTTGTTGTAGAACTTGTGTGAGGAGCTCAGCCAGATGAATAACAGATTTTCTTTTGAACTTTTCAGAAGAAAGGTTACCCTACATAGAAATCAAAGGTCCGATGCAAACAAAAATAGCTTTTCACTCAAAGCACACAAGGATCATTTTACTAATATTAGCATATATTTTATGTAAGATATTATTCTGGTCATTGCAACGCATTTATTAATACCTGAAAGAACACCTGACTTGTACCACTGCAGACAAAGTTCATATTATTGGTGGAGGGCCAAAATTATAGTATAATTTTTCACAAGACTTGGAAAGTTATGTTAAATGTTTTTGCGCTATGTTACACAAATAGATTTGTATCTGTTTTCATGCTTACTTTTGAGGCAGTAATGGCTTTTATACGACCGTTTAATAGACAGGAAAGAGGGTGGAAAGAGAGGGGGAACACATCCAGTAAATGGCCCAGGCTATGAGCCACTGAGCATGGGCGCCTGCTCCACCCAATGTGCCATGCAGCGCCCCCTATATCAGTAAACCCTAAGAGGAGGATGCACCCTTGCATCGGTGATGTACGTATGTGCTAACACTGAAATAGTTTTTCCTTGTGAATACTTTTACTTATAAATAATCATCCACATCAGCGGGTAAAGTATTATAAACAATTCAATAGAGTTCATGAAAGGGCTTTGAGTGCAGCTTTAAAAATTAAGAAGGTGGTACAAATTAAATAGTTTTATTTGAATACTTCCCAAATTCAATGTGGTTTTTAGTTTACAGATTTAAAACATAACTCTTAGTGCCACATCAAGAGGCACTAGCTTCAAATAAACAAGTAAAATAGATGTCAAAGCCAGTAACAACAAGGTAGCAATTATCAATTGGCTCCTTGCATGAAAACCTTTGAGTAGCAAGCGTAATTGGGAGCTTTTAAGGGCTTTATTTGAGCTTATAAAATGTTTCCCTTTTGTGATGCTGTAATTTTAGGAGCTTTTTGTCCAAGTTTGTGCTGTCAAAAGGTTGAAATTGTACCTTCCTCTTGAGCTCCATTTTTAAAAGTGTCAGCGATGAACAGTCTGAAAAGTTTAGGGTTGTGTTAAAAACCTTGTGCTATTCCCAACATCATACACTCTGTGATTTTAAAAAAGGCGACTGATGCTCAGTCTGTGTGAAGCTGCAGAAACCACTCTACGAGCAGCAACAGCAGCTGAAACAATACAAAAGGCACATGTGAAAGACATCCGGAGGCTACGTGACTTTAAGGCGCACCTCAGCCTGCTGTGTGTCTGTTTGTCTGCTCCACAGGTACCTTCACCCTGAAGGTTTGCCATCTGACTACACCATTTCTATGATGCTCCGCTTGCTCCCTGAGACCCCGCAGGAACCCTTTGCTTTGTGGGAAATCCTCAACAAAGACAATGAGCCGATTGTGGGACTAATCCTCGACAGTGAGTCTGAGTCATTGAAGGTTTTTCTGCTTTGTCGTCTTTCCTTTTGTTCTCGTGTTTTCTGTCAAATAAACCAAGAGAGTTCTCAATTTCAGAAGTGAAACTGCAGAAACATGGGTAGTTCAGCTTTAAATGTATTCTCATCCACTATTCTTGACATTTATCTAGAGAAGAGATGGACAACCCCAGCCCTCAAGAGCATCATGCACTTGTTAGATGTTGTAGCTCCAGTGCCGTCGATTTAATGGCTGACCTTCTCAGAATACCATGGTTTAATAAGGCCTCTCACCTGATTCCGCTGTGTTGAACAAAGGGAACAAAAACAATGATTAAAAAATAAAATGAAGAAAGAAAGAAAGAAAGAAAGAAAGAAAGAAAGAAAGAAAGAAAGAAAGAAAGAAATTTAAAAAAGAATTTAATAAAAAAAGAACAAGGGGAACATCTAAACCATGCAGGACATCAACCCTTCAGGACTGACATTGGACACCCTTGATCTAAGCGCTTTTAATCGCCAAAACAGTTTATTTTGTGCATCTTAAACAGGAGTAGATATTCATATACAGTTGTAACTTGAGTTTAACTCATAGCTCACTTTGTCACCATAATCTCCAATTTACTCCAGTACAAAAAAAGACCATGTGCGGTTGCAAAAGCATTGTTTGTTTCCTTATTTTGCTTGCAATATTTGTGAGGCAAAAAAGGAAAATAATGAAATAGTATTAGTTAAATAATTAGCTTTTTTTTAGTACAGCGTAGCCCATTTATGAAGAAAAGTTAATTCTGTCTGTGAACACAAACTTTCTCTAACCTAACCCCACATTCACTCTGCCTGCAAACAGGCTCTGGGAAGACGCTGACCTTCTTCAACCATGACTACGCAGGAGACTTCCAGACTGTTACATTTGAAGGACCAGAAATCAAAAAGGTCTTCCATGGCAGTTTCCATAAGGTTTGTTTCCAAAACGTTTGTGTACATGTTTTTTTCTGGCCAAGTATCTTTAGCGGTTTAGCTTAAAATCTAAAGGTAGCCCAAATCAATAATGGGGTCATGAAAAAGTGTTCTTATCTTTTTAGCTTTTCTACATTTTGTCGTATCATAACTACAAACTTCAATGCATTTTATTGAGATTTTATGTGACGGACCAACACAAGGTAGTCAAAACAGTTAAAGTGAAATGAAAAGAATAAATGCGTTTTTAGAAATGTTTTACAAATAAAAATCAGAAAACTGCTGCATGGTCCTTTAATCTGACACCCTTAAATCCAGTACAACCACTTGACAAAAAAATGTAACTAATTAGTAAATAAAGTCCACTGGCATAGAGTTTAATCTTAGATAACAGCTGTTTTTGGAAGACCTCAGATGTTTGCTAGAGAATATTAATAAACAAATAGCATCATGAGACCCAAGGAAAACACCACACTGGGCAGGGATATAGTTGTTGAGAAGTTTCAACAGGGTTAGATTGTATACAACCTTTCTTCATCTCATGGAGCAATGTTCAATCATTATCCGAGTATGACACAACTGTGAGTATAACCCAAGAAATGACTGTCAACCTGCAAGGCCAGAATTATGGGAAAAGCAACCAACAGACCTATGGTAACCCTGGAGGACCTGTAGAGATCCACTGGGAGAATCGGTTGACTGAAAGCCATTAGACGTATTTAGACGTATTTAGACGTATACAAGTCATGTAGGGGACACAGGAAATAATCCTGGAGGAAAACCTGTTGTAGGCTGCTAAAAACCAGACTGGGGCAAAGGTTATCTTCCAGCAGGACAATGACCTTAAACACACAGCCAGATCTACAAAGAAATAGTTTAGATCTGTTGTTTTCTCCATTCCTAATCCTCTGTAATTGTATGATTTATTAATCTATTTTTGTCTACTTAGTTTGGTCATTTCTACGTTTTTTACGCAGTTTGTCTGTTTATTAAAAAAAATAGAACCAGATACCCTTTTCATTCCACTGCTTAAATATGTACTATTTTGTGTTGGTCTGCCACAAAAAACCCCATTAAAATACTTGAAGTTTGTGGAACAAAATATAAGAGAAATATACAAAATTTAGAAACGTTCAAGAGGTGTAGCTGTCCTAATTTTACAAGTCACTGTAAAAAGTTCATAAAGAGCAATTAGGTGTTGAATTTCCAGATAAACCATCAGACAGCTGCACTGAAGCTGTGCTGAATAAAGGGTAACTGATGGAGCTGGACGGTTGGTTACAAACAGCTATGCATCACAAAAAACTCTGGAAAATCCCACAAGTTTTTGGATGTTTTTCAAGTTTTACAGTTAGGTTGGAAAGATTTTCAGAGTCTCCTGGGCTAATATTTTTCTTTTTCTGTCAACACTGTTGTAGAGAGTTTGTACCTCTAACCAAATAGTCCCTATCCCTCATTTCTCCCTCCTCTCTCACTCTCTGTCTGTACTGATTTATCCACTTTTGTAAAATACGAATGAACCATGCACATATGAGAAAAGCTCAGCTTCTAAGAAATCTGTATTCACTGTCTAATTTTGCTTCAGTGGGTTGTACTATTAAACTGAATCTTTTTCATTTGATTTTTAACATAGTTTTTATGTTAATTATGTAGTATCAAACTAAATAGCAGCAGTAAAGTCCAGGAATATTTCTGGAGCACAAAAACTGGTTTCTGTTTATGAGGTTTGGGAAACAATTAAAAAGGGGATGATGGAATACACAGTGATGCTTGAGTGGAATAAATTATTGATTTGGTCTCCACAGGCTCAATAAATGATCAACCTCATTAAGATAGGAAATTCACAGTGAGCAATATTCAGTCCTCAGAGATCTTGTCACAATAGCTTTCACAGTTAGGGAGCCACATTTCCAACAGGGAATAAGACTGTGATGTTCATCACACTTGTTAGGATTAAAACATTTATGCATTCTTGTTTAAGGAGCAGCTGTTTTGTGCTGTCTTTACTTAGAATATTCAGTAATTCTGCTACAAACAACCCCACAACAGGGCTGGACTGGGACCTAAAAAGGACCCTGGCATTTTTGGTCTTGGTGGCCCACCATGATTAGCAATGTGATATGCAGAGACACATGACATACCATAGGTTATATGAGCACATTGTGTTGTGTTAAGAATTTAAAATAAAGCACAGTAGCCTACATGGAAGAGAGTTACCATGTTACAAATCTCCTACAGTGAGGCCAAAAAGCCATGTTGAATAACATGGTGGCACAGTAAAGTGGAGAAAACACAAAAATAGAATGTGTGAAAGAAACATGTAGAGAACATCACCCCAGTTTTAAAGCCCTTTAACTGGCACCCTGTATCTCAGAGAATAGACTTTAAAATACTCCTGCTAGTTTATAAATAATGAATGCCAGATTGCCTGTCAGTGTACTAACCTCCCAGACTACTCGGGTGTTCTAGTTCAGGTCTTCTCTGCATCCCCAGAACCAGAATCAAAAATGGAGAAGGATGTACAAGTGGATTGAATTTCTTGATATCTGTTTGTTTCGATTGTATAGAATTGACTTTGTAAAGTGCCTTGAGACGACGTGTTGTGACTTGGTGCTATATAAATAAACTGAATTGAAATTTCCAGAAGACTTAAAGTGCTGAAACTCTGGGTTATTTAAATTGAGGTTACAAACCCATTTGTTTAACGTTGCCTTTGACTGTTCTATTTAAACTGTTCACTGAAACACTGAAGTTTTCCGCTGTAGTCCAACTTTTTTTCCGATGCCTTTAATATGCTGTTACAGTGTACTTTTTTTATATCTTTTTGTCTCTCTTCTATTTTATTCATGTATAGCACTTTGAATTGTCCTGTCATTGAAATTTGTTATACAAATAAACTTGCCTTGAGAGAAAGGCAGACAAAAAAGAGAAAAGATCGGTAAAAGTATAGTTTAAGTAAGCTTTAGGTGAACAAAGAGATAATAGCTAATTTTGTAATTACACATGCTGACAAAAGGCTGTATGGGCCTTGGTGCTCTGAAGGAGATAGAGGTGGGGTCAGACAAATTTATCTGATACTGTGCAAAAAGCAATTTGTTGCAATTTTTAACTGGTCTTAAAATTTGTATCAGGGCCGTATATATTACCAATTGCCTAAATTTGTTATTTTGAAATCCTGCTATTAATTTATTTCAATCTTTAAAATACCAGAATTTGCAAATAACGTTTTATTTTTGTCTGTCTGATTACATAATTATAAATATTAAATCAGACATTATGATCCAACAGCTACTCAGTACTTGAGAAATATTTTTACTAAATACTTTTTATGTTGAAGTAGTGCTACTCTTTCATGAGTACAGATTTTAGGTGTTCTACCTACCTCTGCCTCTGTCATCATAATGACAAAAAACAGTAACTTTAACGCAAGCTAAAATAGCACTGTAAGTTGGAGTAAGGTAAGGTAAGGTAAGTTTATTTATATAGCGCCTTTCAGCAACGAGACACTCAAAGCGCTGGTACTCAGTATTATTCGAAAACCATGGCAAATGTAGGCAAATCTCTCTCTCACTTCCCTCCCCTCACATATAGCTACAACAGCCCTCCGCCTGCATTTAACATCTGTCTTTGGTATTATTGTACATAATGGTGATGCATGCTTATAGCACACAGATAGATTTTTGATACTATAAAGGTCAGACTTCACCTTATGAGATGAAAAATTTTGCTTTTCATGCTTCATTCATTTTGCTATTCTAACGTTTTCAGCTACATCTTACTGGGCTGTTAGTAGCTAAAATGACCTCCTCCTCAATCTGGCCCTGCTGTGTCTAGTCTCCCATCTCCTCCTCCTCCTCTGAATCTGCAGTGTTAAACTGGAGGCTTGCTTGACCCAAAATTAAAAGCTACATCTTCTGCTGTGCTACAGGTGTGTGTCACCCCAACTGCCTGTGCACTCATGGTGCCAAACATGTCTGTACTTTTTACACATTTTGCCATGTCCACTTCTAGGATTTTCAGCCTTTTTTCTCTTCCCCTCTCTGCGCCCTCCTTGCGTTTCTTCGGTTTGTCCATTTTCACACGAACTGACTTCTCCAACAACTCCAGTTAGTTTAGCTAAATTTGATCAACTAAGAGATTTCAAGAAAATATACAAAAGGGCCACGTTTTATCTACTGTTACAGACACATGGACAGTAAAATGTATTTATTAAGAGTTTTATTTATACATTAATTTTAGTTTTATTTATAATTAGTAATATACCAATTAATTAATACATTATTTCTTTTTTTTTTTTATATTAATTAATTATATATTTTTTTTTACAAATACCAGCCCGCAATGTGCTCCTGCCCACCGGGCATTGTCCGCTATGCCCGAAAGCCAGTCCAGCCCTGCCTCACAACCACCCACCAGCCTTTAGTTTTTTATTCCTTATCTCAAAATGTGCAGGAGTAGCTGTCCATCATTCAGTCTGTTGGCTTTTATTAGAGAACATGGCTGCGTTCAGAGAAGGATCAGCTGCAGAGGACTGCCAGACTAAGGGAAGTGTTTGCCTCTATTTAGACATGATGACAAGTGAATAAGAGGGAATTTCGTGAGCATGAGTTTGTTTGTGTGGCCTTAAGAAAAGGATTACCATATGAAGACGCTGTGCGTTAAAGCAGGAAACTCAGTAGGATCTGTCAAAGCTTACTGAAGCACACGGCCACAGACATGCCGACATCTCGGGAGGAGAGATAGAAACCAGAAATAGGTTAAAGCAGGCAACAGAACACAGAGGAATAAATAGAAAGGACTCTGAGTTTTAGTCACAAAGAAAAATATAGTTGTAAAAATGTGGACACAAAAGGGAGAAGATAAACTTTTCTTCGCTGTAACTCAGACATTGCTCAGAGCCATAATATTCTCCAGTGGTGTATGAATACTATTTTTGAACCTCCCCAAATGATTAAATGCTTCACATTAAAAAGTTATGTGAGCTTAAAACTCTTTCTGTGTGCTACAAATGATCATTCTGGAAACTGGCTTTAACAAGTTAGCAGTTTTCTAGCTTACAGTAACAGAGTAATTGAAAATGTTTAGATTATGAATATGAATATTATTTAATATTAATATTTTTATATTTTAGCAAATAATATTTCTGCCCGTTAAGGGTTGTTCTGTGAATACCAGCCCAAAAAGGTGGTGGAATTAGGACAACTCAAAGTCAAACATATTTCAATCAACAAACTCTTTACTTTGCTAAAACAATCCAACTAAACCACCAAGCAGAATGAAAGAATAAGGAAGACTAATGGGCTTTGTACAATATAAACAAGTTGTTCAAAGATGGTTGAAAACCATGACCAAAAGAGTGATGCAACATTACCATGCAATGTTTATGTTTGAGAACCAAGGATTATCTTGAAGAATCTGGAAATGAAGTTGTTAGTCTTGGAACTAACTTAGGCAATAATCAGCATACCTTTAGAGAACCATTCACAATGCAAGATCAGATAAAATATTATTTCAATAGAATAATGTTTTAAGAATGATCTGCTGAATGAAACCAACTTTCTGGATGACCAATTTTCAACGGTGTTTAATTAGCTGCCTTTATTTATCAAAATAATATTTAAAGAAATATTATTAAGGAAATAGTAAAATGTTTAAGGAAATGTTTTGAAAAAGAACCAAATCTTTCTGGAGAAATGTGGCTTAATGGTGTTTACTTAATTATCAAGTTTAGTAAAATAATGTTTAGGAAAATATTATTTTACTGGATTGAAAACTAACAACCTTTTTGGGTAAATGATCTTAGCAGGCAAGCACGTGTTCTTAGCTGTTAGCAGTTAAAGCTAACAAAAGAAGCTGATAACTTATCATCCGAATCAAACACATACCTTTAAAATACCATTAATAAAAGGGTTAAAATGCATAAGACGGCACATTATGATCAATCTTCGGTGTTTAAAATCCCCTTTCAAGTAAAGTTTGTCTTAACTTTAAAAACACACAACCACATAACATAAAACTGAGCACGTGCTGAGCAGATAGCCTGCTAGCATTAAGATAGCTGAGTTTCACACAAACAAAACCAAACTTCATAAAACGGAAAAACGTTTAAATTATTTCATCCTAAATTACTTCTATCACTCTGCCCAAACCTAACCTCGTATGTGAACTGTGCTGAGGAAAAGTTGTCCGGGCGACGACGAAGTTTTTAAGAAAGCTCTGTGAACAAAAGATTAGCTTCAGCTAATCTCCGTAGCTGTTCTGTGAGCGGCTCGCTCTGTCCGCCGACCAAACTGCACAGTCACTGCCGTAACCACTGTGATGCGTCCCGTTCTCCTTCCTTTGGGAAACTGTTTCACTTGGCTTGCTGGGAACTCTCTGGAAACAGTTTGCTTCTGTTAAAGTCAAGCAACGCTTGTACCTTAATTACCCCTTTTCATGAATGAATACTGGACACAAACAGAAATTCATTCCTACTTAACTTAGTGCATATGATCACGTGATGGTATGACACTCTTGGATCCAGTTTGAAGAGTTATGCCTGCAAAGAGACATTAGCGCGCTGTGTCTCTCTGTCCAGGCCCCTGGGTGACCCGCGTAGAAGAGACAGAAGCGTTGTGAAAGCGGGGTTTTATTCAAAACAGTGACGTCACAGGGAGTCCACCATTACCCTTTTCCTGGCTGTGCAGAAAGTGGGTTAATGCGATTTATTTTAAAAGTTCCAGAAAAGTTCGTACTGGACTTTCATGTTGTAACCATGGCTGTGGGTCCCAACAAAAATATACTGTCTATTCATATACCCATTAATTAAAAATTTAAATACTTGTCCATATATGTTGTTGTCTTTAAAGTCTATGTCAGGTTCTGTGTTCGGATCGGACCAAAGCGCAGACAAGAGCTTGGGAGCAGCATGTTTGTAAGAGTCTTCAGAATTTATTTCCAGAGGTATTAAAAACACGTAGCGAGTAACTGCAGGTACTACAAGAATCCAGACAAAAACTTACATGAGAGTACTCTGCAGGAAAATGTGGAGAAAACAGAACCAGGGATAGTGACGGAGGAACCAGCGGGAAACAAAGAACACAGACCAACTAATATACTGAGAGACATGAGAGGGAAACAAAGGGCAGACAATAAAAGAAACAGGGAACAGGTGTGGCATGGACGCAGGGAGACAGAGGGAGCAGGTGAACCTAATAAGACTGAATACAGAAACCAAAATAAAAACATCTAGATAAAATAAACCACAAGAGACCATAAAACAAAAACCAAAATGTCACACCGTGACAGTCTATATAAAATCATTAATAGCAGAGCATTCATAAGCATCGGAGGTTGAGTGAAAAGAGCGACTCCAATGCCAATCATTCAAATAAGTCTTGACCTGGGCACTGGTCCACTATTATGCATGAGTGGGATTGATTTTCAAACATGTTTCTAATCTCAGATCCAGTAAAATTATGTGTGGATTGGTTCTGACTCCACTTTCTGTTTTCTTTTTCACAGCTGTCTTCAGGTTACCCCACAGATTTTCTGGCAAATTTAGAGCTGAACATTCCTCTCCAAAACTATCCTGTCACAAAGAGGTCATCTCACTGTAATCTATTTTCATGTTCGGTTTTCTGGCAGACATCTAAATGTTTCGGGTCAAAACTGACCGTTATCCGGTCGCTCTTCATATTTTAATTCACCTCAACAAAAACCTCAGTTCCACTTGCAGTAAAGGAATACCAGATCATGGTGCTGCCAGGATTGTGGGATTCTTTTCTGTTTTTGGTCCAATATATTCAGTGGGCTGCACGTCTTTGTCTTTCTGCATGGAATTTGCATGTTCTCCCCGTGCATGCATGGGTTCTCACCGGGTACTCCGGCTTCCTCCCACAGTCCAAAGACATGCCTGTTAGGTTAATTGGTCACTCTAAATTGCCCTTAGGGTTGAGGACCATGCACACACTCATTCCTTAGGGAATGAGTGTGTGCATGGTTGTTTGTGTGTTGCCCTGCGATGGACTGGCGACCTGTCCAGGGTGTACCCTGCCTCTTGCCCATTGACTGCTGGAGATAGGCACCAGCTCCCCCGTGACCCACTATGGAATAAGCGGTAGAAATGACTGACTGATATTCAGTAGTTTTAGCAAATGGTGCAAATGACCAGATGTCAAGAAAATGCTACTGGCCCAGCTGAATTTTATTTCTGATTAATGAGATAAATAAGGGATGGCAGGTGTGAACTCGGGAAGACCGAATGCCAAGAAGACTGAGTTTAAGTATGTGCACAGTTAAGAAACCAAGTTGTTGTGTCTTTTTTATTATTTGCATCTCTGTTTCTTAATCAGAATCCGAATCAACACCAGCCTTATTTGCTGGTGTATAGGAATTTGGCTTTGGTTACATTTGCTCTCAATTATTTTTTGAGCAATATAAAGGAAAATAATGTTTTTTTAAAGACATGGTTGAATTGTGCAAATATGCATGGTATCGATTGATCTAGGCACTCTGACTGTTGTGTTCTTCAGAGAGACAGCCCAAGGAAAGAATCTATATTTGTAATTAGGCTCTGTAGCACTGACCTAAAAGTAAAGGACTAAACAGATTGTGTCCAGGTAGTGTGGGATCTGCATCGATGATGGCTGCCCTTTTCCTGACCCTAGACCTATACAAGTCCTTTATAGGGAAAGTCGGCCCAATGGCCCTGCAGAGCTAATTGTTCATTGAAGTTTGGACCAGTCCTGTTTTGAAGATTAGCCAAACTGCACAGGACAGACTGAATAATGGCAGTGTGAAAGATGACCAGGAGCTTCTGTAATAGGTTGTGTTTCTTAAGTTGCTGCAAGAAGTACAGTCTCTGCTGGGCCTTCTTACAAACAGTGTCTATATCTGAAGACCACCTCAGGTTCAAAGAAAGGGTGGATCCTAGGAACCAGAAGTGATCCACAGCTGATATAGTGTTGTTGAGGATGGTGAGGGGAGGTAGTGTGGAGGGTGTTCTCCAGAAGTCACACTATCATGAGTGGATTAAGCTCTAGGTGATTCTGACCCCACCAGTGGACCAGCCGATCCACCTCCTGTTTGTATCCAGAGTCATCACTGTCCTGGATCACGCCACTGCTGTGAGGACAGGGCCCCCTTTTCCTTGTTCCAAAGCAGCTTCCTCAGATTTGAAGTGAACCTTGAATTATTGTTGTTGTACATGCGAAATGTCTGCACACAGATGTTCTCATAAACAACAATGTATGATGTCACAACTTCAGTGAATTGGTTTAAAACAAAGGCTGATGCTTCAAAACCACTTCAGTCTGTGCAGTCAAAGCAGGCCTGTAACGTCTGCTTTGACTACTCTGTCCACTTCCTAACAGTCCAAACAACAGATTTAGAAGTTTTTAATTTCTGCTGATAGTTTGGAATGAGATGAAGCAGACCGTAATTAGAAAGTCCCAGATCAGCCATGGTCATAGCACAATATGCATCTTTTAAAGCTGTGCAGCAGTGGTCTAGTATGTTTTTATCCCTGGTGGGACATTTAATATGTTTTCTGTAATTTCAATATTCATTGGAGAGGATTGCTTGTTAAAAGTCCCAAGAACATTGATGAGGGAGTCTGGGTGTTCTGTCTCCAGGTCTGTTATCAGCTTAGCATGCTGCTTTCAGGCTCTGAAAGCGTGCTGCTTTCAGGCTGTGGACGAATACATCTGGTTGATGTGGAAGGATGTACACATTAACCAGAACGAGGAGAATTCCCTTGGTGAATAAAAGGGTTTACAGTCTATAAAAAATGTGAGCAGTTAAACTGAACTGTTGAGAGCTGTTATACAGTGGTTAGACAATGAAAATGAAACACCTGTCATTTTAGTGTGGGAGGTTTCATGGCTAAATTGGACCAGCCTGGTAGCCAGTCTTCATTGATTGCACATTGCACCAGTAAGAGCAGAGTGTGAAGGTTCAATTAGCAGGGTAAGAGCACAGTTTTGCTCAAAATATTGAAATGCACACAACATTATGGGTGACGTATCAGAGTTCAAAAGAGGACAAATTGTTGGTGCACGTCTTGCTGGTGCATCTGTGACCAAGACAGCAAGTCTTTGTGATGTATCAAGAGCCACGGTATCCAGGGTAATGTCAGCATACCACCAAGAAGGACGAACCACATCCAACAGGATTAAATGTGGACGCAAGAGGAAGCTGTCTGAAAGGGATGTTCGGGTGCTAACCCGGATTGTATCCAAAAAACATAAAACCACGGCTGCCCAAATCACGGCAGAATTAAATGTGCACCTCAACTCTCCTGTTTCCACCAGAACTGTCCGTCGGGAGCTCCACAGGGTCAATATACACGGCCGGGCTGCTATAGCCAAACCGTTGGTCACTCATGCCAATGCCAAACGTCGGTTTCAATGGTGCAAGGAGCGCAAATCTTGGGCTGTGGACAATGTGAAACATGTATTGTTCTCTGATGAGTCCACCTTTACTGTTTTCCCCACATCCGGGAGAGTTAAGGTGTGGAGAAGCCCCAAAGAAGCGAACCACCCAGACTGTTGCATGCCCAGAGTGAAGCATGGGGGTGGATCAGTGATGGTTTGGGCTGCCATATCATGCTAGATGGGCGCGTCACTGCCAAGGACTACCGTACCATTCTTGAGGACCATGTGCATCCAATGGTTCAAACATTGTATCCTGAAGGCGGTGCCGTGTATCAGGATGACAATGCACCAATACACACAGCAAGACTGGTGAAAGATTGGTTTGATGAACATGAAAGTGAAGTTGAACATCTCCCATGACCTGCACAGTCACCAGATCTAAATATTATTGAACCACTTTGGGGTGTTTTGGAGGAGCGAGTCAGGAAACGTTTTCCTCCACCAGTATCACGTAGTGACCTGGCCACTGTCCTACAAGAAGAATGGCTTAAAATCCCTCTGACCACTGTGCAGGACTTGTATATGTCATTCCCAAGACGAATTGACGTTGTATTGGCCGCAAAAGGAGGCCCTACATCATACTAATAAATTATTGTGGTCTAAAACCAGGTGTTTCAGTTTCATTGTCCAACCCCTGTATGTTACATTGCTTTATCTATTACTGGAAGAAAAGTACATCCAGGAAGTGGTATACTTTTTTGTATAAACCTTATTTACTTTGAACCTAAGCCTGTTGCTGTTTGAATGCAACCATAAGAGGAAAAAATGTTTATACATTAAAGTAGCATCTTGCCAACAGAGTTCCTGCTGCTGCTGGCAAGATGATTTTGATTTTATAAAACTCAAATCTGCAAACAAAACAATTTTCATTCAGCATGAAGGCCATAATCACAACTGGGACACATGGAGGAGAATGCTGAAACACATAAAGACAGACATGCACATACGCATGCTCATGCTTATATACCAAAGACATTGCCCTGCACTCATTCCCTAACCACTGATATTAACCTTAACTGAATGCCACAAAATACCAGCTAAATGTCTGCACCATGGAGGATTTTCATTGTTTTATTTCACAAAAGTTCAACAAACATCATCTCCAGTAACGTATGCAGACTGAAGGACACAAATAGAAAGTCACTAAAAAAAGCTGTGCACAGATCAGCAGAGAAACAGATTCTCGCTCTCAAATTTGAACTTTTGTCCATATTTTCAGCAAACGATTTGCACCTTCATTTATGCACCTTTGACATGGGGCACTCGTGCATTTTTGCTGAAGATGAGCAAGTGCAAAGAGGTTATGAGACAAAAAAAACTAAATGGTAAAACATGTAGACGCTAATGGTCCAGGTTATTAGTGTCCTTCACCAGAATGCCTGTTTCTTTCCTCATTAACTGTGCAGCCATTTGAATGTAATGGTTCATGGATTTGGCAGCACTTTCCTCTAAGTAGGCAGTTTTAACTCATTCACATCCAGGACTCTGGTTGGATTGGGTTATTTGTTTGCTCATTGCAGATACTTTTGGACTGTATTTATCTAGAAAGGAAAAATAAAACACAGGCACAGAGGAGTTTATGGTCAGGGTGATAATAGAGCTCATTTGCTGAAACACTCTTTGGGAATATTCTCATACTGTGGAGTCCAACTTTATTCTGGCTCATCAAGCCTATTGTCAGCGTTTGCCTAAAAGTATGCTGCAGTATGCTTTTTCTTCACTGCATGTACTTGTCTGGAAATATAAACTTAACAGTTACATTGGTAAATTATAAGAACAAATCTAAACTGCTGAAGATTTTTTCATTGCACATGCCACATGGTGTGTAAAATCTAATAGCATTGATGATTATTTTTTTTTATTTGTCTTATAAATAGTGACACAGAGAACCTGAGTCTGCCCAACAGTGAACACACATAGATGGTAACTTAGAGAAATATCTCATTCAACACAATAAAAGAGCAAGATTTCTATTTTGAAAATCATATAAAAACTTTATTTTGAAAGCCAAACCTGATCCCTTTTTCTATCATGGTGTCAGGTCCCTGAGAAATTCAGATCATAAAATTGAAATATTTTATGCAAAGCTTGACTTTTATTTTAAAGAGTTCATGTGAAGTTTATATTGAAAGGCAAGCATAGTCCCTTTTTAAGCACTGATTAAGTTCCAATAACATTATGATATCTACTTTTGCAGTAATTTAACCTATGAAATGGTGAGGCTCTTATTTTGAAGAGCTTTTTTCTGAATCCAGTTTAATTAAAGTTTATTTCACAGCTCAACCCTTGTTGGCTTACTTTGATGTTGGGAAATAGGACATTTCTATCAGACCTTGTTCTCTGACCCTGTTCTTGCTCTGCGACACAGCTCCATGTAACCATCAGCAAGACGTCAGTGAAGGTGGTGTTAGACTGTTCTGTGGTGGGGGAGAAATCCATCAGAGCCGCTGGGAATATCACCACAGACGGTGTCGAGGTCCTCGGGAAAATGGTTCCGTCCAGAGCCTCTGCTCCGGTCAGTACTAAATATACACTTGCATACACTAAAGATGCTATGATGGTTGATAAAAGTGAGGAAAAAAGTGTTAATTTAGGGTCCACACCTGACATTTAGAGATAGAAAAATGAAAAAAATATTTGTAATGAAAAAAAAGTTTTGTAAAAAAAAATATGTTGTGCTTGCTGTCCACCCCCTCCATATTTCATGTGGCTACAAATAAGTGTGAACAATTACTCCCAGGAAAAATGGCAACCATAAATAACTTGTAGTGAGTCAATCAGTGGGAGTTCATTTTATTTATGGCAGGTGGATATTGGCAAAGTGTCACAAATATATAAAAACATGATTTTTGGCAGGCAACATGGTGAAATATCCTGCTGGAAATACAAAGTGTGATCATAGAACTATTATTACATGTTTACCTTTAAGCTGTTTGCAAAAACGCAAAGCTTTGATTAACATGCATGACTTTGTTTTCAAAATGTTTAAAGTCCTTAATTTCACTCCTATTATTAGTGTTATTATTAATGTTATTACTATTAGTCAAAGTTGCACAACATTATCATGTTGAGAAGTTTGTTCAGATAAAATATTAAAAAAGCTAAAAAGAGTGCAGGTACTAGACAAGTAAAAAACTGAAATCTGAAAGCAATAATGTCCCTGAAGGTGAACATGTCTTGCAGATATAAAATAAAGTGCAGATTTCAGAGTGAGGGTTACTGAAGATGCTGACACAAAAAGTGCTTGCAATTGTATTCATATCCCTTGAACATTTTTTACATTTGGCTACATTATAACAGAAATCTCAATATATTTTAGTTGGATATAATTGTTCCTTGTTCTATTTTTTTTTTTTATATTTAACCTATTTTACAAGGAATGAGCCCATTGAGATTCAAAACTGCCTTTCTTGCCAAGGCAGCATTTAATCAATAGAAGGTAGTGCAAAACTGCATAACTTTACATAGAAAAATATGAAAGCATGCATTGTGTTCAGCAAGCAATGGCTCACTACTCTAAAGCCTTCTTTCTCTGCATTTACAGCTGCAGGTATTTTAGATATGTCTCTACCAGCTTTATATTTATAGAGATATAGATATTTTTACCCATAGTTTTCTTTGCAAAATAACTCAACCTTAGTTTGATTAGATGGAGAGGATCTGTGAACATCAATTTTCTTAAGTACTGGAAAGATTCTCAATTGTATTTAGGTCTGGACCTGACTCATGAATATTCTGAACCATTCATTGTTGCTGTGGTATTAAATCAAAGGTCGCTGGTCTGCTGGAAGGTGGAAGTCTTTTGCACCTTCTAACAGGAGTTATTTCAGGATTCCCCTATATTTAACAGCTTCTCTGTTAGTGCTAGAGTAGAGACTTAATGGAGATGATGTGTTCAGGGTGATATGCAGTGTTAATTTTAAAGTTACATTTTAGTCTCATCTGACCAGAGCACTTTCTATAGATTTTGTGGTTCCTGTGTCCCTTGTATTGTGGAAAACTTTAAACAAGACTTCTCTGCGTTTTCTTTCAAAAATTGGTAGACCACTCTGCAGTTCATAAATCAGGATAGCAGAGTCCAAAGGTCAACTATCAGTCTTACAGATTTTCCCACATGAGCTGTGGATCTCTGTAGGTTTTTTAGAGTTACTGTGGGACTCTTGGCTAATTCTCTAATGAATGCTCTCCTTGCCTGGTCCCACTCTTTAGTAGTCAGCTAGTTAGTTCTTTATTTGCACAATAAAACACAATAAATTGTGTTTATACAACAGATCCTCAAGAAAATAAAGGGAATGTGCCGGTGAAATAATCTTACCACAACTAATTTGAAATTACAAGTGGATAAACTAAGCTACGTATTTGTAGGTTTGCAGTTGTGCAATACTCTTTCCATTTAACAATGGGTTAAACATTAAAATCTATATTGTTTGTTTAAGCTAAACCTACGTTAAACCTTTTCCCATAAATTTGTTCCTGACTTGGCTGATGTGCCTTGGTCTTCATGATGCTGTTTGGGCACTAATGTTCTGTCAAGTCCACATTTCATATTGTTTTTGGAAATCATGGATGTCGTGTCCTCCGGGTCAAAGAGGAAAAGAACTATCCGTATTGTTATCAGCGCAAAGTTTAAAAGCCAGCATCCGTGATGGTAAAGAGGTGTATTAGTCCTCATGGCATGGGTAACGTCAACATCTGTGAAGGCACCATTAATGCTAAAAGGTACATAACGTGTTGGAAGCAACATATGCTGCCATCCAAGCAACGTCTTTTCTGGGACGTCCCTGCTTATTTCAGCAAGACAATGCCAAGCCACATTCTGCACGTGTTACAACAGCTTGGCTTCATAGTGAAAGAGTGTGGTTACTAGACTAGCCTGTCTGGAGTCCAGATCTGTCTCCCATTAAAAATGTGTGGTGGATTATGAAGCATAAAATAGGACGGCGAAGAACTTGGACTGCTGAGCAGCTGCAGTTGTACACCAAGCAAGAATGGGAAAGATAAGATTTCCACCTACAAAGCTTCAACAAATAGTGTCCTCAGTTCCCAAACACTGATTGAGTGTTGTTAAAAGGAAAGGTGATGTAACACAGTGCTTTGTCGGAACACGTTGCAAACATCAAAAGCCAAATGAGTGAAATTGGGGAAAAAACAATAAGGTTTACCAGTTTGAACATTAAATATCTTGTCTTTATAGCATATGCATATTCATGTTGCATATAGGTTGAACAGCATTTGCAAATTGTATTCAGGTTTTATTTATGTTTTACACAAAGTCCCATCTTCATTAGAATTGAGGTTGTACGTTGGATGTACTGTAGTTGTGACATGACAAAATGTTTAGGGAGTAAATGCTTTTGAAAACACACATTAAATTAATATATGCCAAAACCCCAAAGGAATTACAAGAAATCTGGGTCTTTAGGTCTCAATTTCAGCTAAGCCTGACCAAAAATTACAGACTCATTTTAATCTAAAACCATTTATAATGTTGCCCAATGATGGAGCAAAATAAGACAATTACATCCAAATCAGCTCTTTATTCTACAGAAACTGGAAACAATGCTCAGATTACTTTAAATATACTTCATTTATTCTAATGGTATCTTCTTTCACTGTATTTGAACTAAATCTAGGAATACTAAGCAAAGTTTAAATTTTAATTTTACTAATGAATACCACTGGAACTCCCAGGCAGGAGGCCTTGAGAAAGACCAAATAAAAGATTTATGGATGGAGTGATATGAAGGTAGAGGCTATGAGAGAAGATACAGAACATATGGTTAGATGGAGACAGATAATTTGCTGTGGCAACCCTTGAAAGAGAAAAGTCTGAAGAAAAAGAAGAATACCACTGTTGATTTACACTGCATCATAGAGAAAAAACTGATTTCCATGTAAGTCTGCAGTCACGTATCAAAGCCTGCAATGTCTCATCTAGAATATATTTAAACTGTAAATATAAACCTATTACAGTCTGGTTAATCCCACAGCATCAGTTACTTGTATTACGTCTTTTTAAAGTCATCTTGTATTATAATGTAAACTGCTTTTCTTCTAAAACACTGTGCAATAGCCAACAATTTCAGTCGAATTTGCTTCCAAGACCTGATGGCTTTATTCTGGAGGGTGCCTCTTCTGAACATTGTCTCTAATAAACACTGTAAAAGGGCAGTTTATATGCAATGAAATCATCAAATCAAATTCCTTGCTAACTAAGCTTGCACTCTGTGTTGTGGTGGATGGGTGTGTGTGTGTGCTTACAGTTTCAGCTGCAGATGTTTGACATCATCTGCAGCACCTCTTGGGCCAGCAGAGATAAGTGCTGTGAGCTGCCAGCTTTGGTAAGAAACCAACACAAGGCTCTCAGACATACTTTTAAAATAAAATAAAAATTTAATTTGTTTTTCTCTTTCTTGTGTAATAAATTAATTTGCTGTCTGAAACAGACACAAATAATCCATGTTTTTATCCCCATTAAGATCAAACTCAAATGATGTCTGATTCCATTTAATGTGACTCACCTATGAATGAGCATGGTTAGCACAGCTAGCATTACTAAAACATCAATCTCCTGTGAGAAACTGAGAGATTTCCAACATCCTGCCAACATTTCCAAACTCAGAATGTTGTATAACACACAGATGCTAAAAGCTCAAAAGGATAACACTGAACCACTTAGCTTTACTTCATTTAGCCTTCCTGTTATCTGCTGAAACTCTTACTCTCTCTCACAGCCTGAATGGATTCCAGACATGTCTCAAGGTATTTCAATAGAAAAGAGTTTCCTTTTAAAAACAGCCCCTGTTTGAGTCTTCTTCTTCTTCAGTAAGTGTGTCCATACTGAGACGTGTTGTTAGTCCTCTGCCGGATAGGGATTAGGAATGGTAAAAGATTTAATTTTTTGAGTTTCCATCTGGCCTGTTACTGGTTAGGGAGAAACAAACTGAAATCCTTTCTAATAAACATAATTTTGTCTTGACTTTAGTTTATAATGTCAGACCATTGTAATCAGCTGTATCACTAGCTAAGGGTGTTAACCAAACTGTGCTGTACATTTGGATTTATTCAAACAACCAAGATTAGTTGGCATTTTCCCATAATTGGATTTGCTGGCAAGTTAAGGCATGTACTATCAATCTAAATCTTTGCTGTTTGTGTATGTGTGTATTCAGAGAGTGGAAGAGCAGTGTCCTCCCCTGCCTCATGCCTGTACCTGTTCCCAGGAGAGCAAAGGACCTCCAGGACCATCTGGACCCCCTGTAGGAATACCAGTTTACTCCTTTGATTTCATTACTCTTCCATGCTCCACACAGCAGTTAGCCTACCTGTAACTTTGTGTCTACTGTCCTGCAAAAAGTCTTGTTTTAGTGGATTCTGAATTTGAACACAGGGGGGGCAATTTAAGCAAAACATAACAGACTTCTGAAAACAGCAAAATGTAATGCTAATAAGGTCAAACTGTGTAGCTAGAGTAATCTATTAGGAATATTTCCTCTATAGAAGTCTTAGGTGTAAAGATGCCAGATGTCTTGAGAGAATTTGGAAGTTTGAAAGACATCCCTTTCAATTTTATACCATCACTAGGGGCACACAGCGCTTGCTTATTTTATATTTTAAGAGGTTGATGTCTCTGTAGAAAGAAATCTGCCTATGTTCAACAATTAGTAGATAAAGAAGAATTTATAGAGAAAATTCATTCCTAATTCTACCTACACAGTTTTCTGACAGTGTGTGACCTGTGATGCTGTCTTCAGAAACCCTTTTTTTTTTTTTTATTAAGATCAGCTATAAAACAGGTGTTACGCTCGTTACTCAAGTAAATGCTGCAATTGTAAGCCACACTCGTTTGATTCAGTAATCCAAGCAGCATGCTCTGAAAGTATGCATGGCCTGTGACTTCAGTGGATTGACTTGTATGATGTAGAAGGACAAAGTGATCTGTAATGTGGATGTTCTTGGTTGCATGATTTTTGTGAAATTATGATCTGAAAGAGGCTTACGATTAGATTTTAGGATCCAAAGCTTTCCAAAAGAATCTCATTTTAAATACAAGATTATTTGTTTTAGTTCTTCTGTCAGCAGTTATGTTTGTTTACATGTACAGAAATGGGAAATGCTTTACAGCTTTTATGTACTCATCTATAAGAAGGTAGGATATTTAGTTCATCTCTGACCAGTAATTGTGTGAAACCAACTTTCATTTGAACTAATATGAAAGAGGTGGCCGGTATAAGATGAAACATGTACTGTTTGAGCATTCCTCAAACAGCAGTAGATAAACTCTAAAATAAGTTGCCAGAGTGGAGGAAGGTAATTATCTTATTAAAAATTTAAAGATTTGGAGCTTAAGATTTACTGGCTGTATTGGAGTAACTATTTATCTTTCCTGGCTGGTATATTTTATCTTTGCTTACAATTCTGTATAGGAGCTGTGGAGTATGCATCAGTTTTAGATTGAAACACTAATTGCGGTCAGTTCTAATTATCACAGCTGAATATAATTGCACAAAGTACAACTCAGAGGTGACATACTGGGTTTAATTGTCAAAAATATGCAATCAAAACATGTCCAAAGCATAGAAAATAGCCATCATTAATAAAGCATATACGTTTGTTGTATTTAATATACAAAACCTAGAAACCTTTTTAATCTTCATCATATGGACTGATAATTTTCATTAACATTGCTTGATCATTTTCTTATTTTAAACAGCAGCAGAGCTCAGTTTTCTATACTTCACATTCTATTGATTGCCTCTATGTTGTCTGATTTGACCCAACACAGTTCAATACTCAACATTAGTCAACAATCAATCCAGCACATGGGAAAGGAGGTGTGCCCAACCTGCCATCTCTGTTTGTTAAACATTGGAAAGTGCCCATGCTGGCTTAGATCCAAGATGTAAATTCTATTTGACATCAAATTACTTAGACAATCATAGAGCTGTGCTTTTCTTTCATTAGTGGGGGCCTGCGTACAAATCCAAAAGTAATTATTTGTTTTATTCTTGCTGGAAGCTTATTTTGTTGTTTGTTTTTTTTTGCAGGTTTTGCTTCAAATGAAAGACTCATACTGTTTTGAAAATCCAAGCAGATGTGTTTTTTTATATTAATTCACCAATACACATTTGATTTACCTGTAGTATGCATGTAGTATGAAAACAAATTTTATTTGGATGGATGGATGGATGGATGGATGGATGGATGGATGACAATTTTACCTGTTTATAAGAAGATAGCATGGCTGTAAAATTTTTGTTGTGAAACTTTTGCTTTTATAATTACCTATGTGCTTTAAAAGCAGTGGTAAGGCCAATTAAGATTTTACATGTTTAATAATGTCAATATTTATAGGTTTTATGGTTCTAAAAAATGAAGCTATTTGCCTCTTAACCACCTTTCTTTTATCATGGGTTTCAGGGCGGACCCGGTGTACGGGGAGCCAGAGGAGACCGGGGGGAACCAGGAGTGACGGTTAGTGATGTGTACTCAAATTCTGGGACTTTTATTTTTCTGTAAAGGTTTCACCAGGAATTACTTCTCAACTCTTTCACACCAATGACAGAATTAGAAAACAGTAGTTTCTGCTCAGCTGGGAGTGCATTTCAGTTTGATTCACAACAAATGCTATCTCAAAGACCTTTACAAGACTAACAAGTCCAGTTACCCAAATATCTAAAATACAGTTTGGTCCAGATTCAACTGAAATCAATCCAATTTATTCCAATATAATTAAAATATACGCTGCTCAAATCATAATCATGCTGGATATCCATATTGGTTTTAAATGGGTAATTTGTTAGAAATAAAAGGATGCCACATCATTTGATGAAAAGGAAAATTATTAACCCACAGGGCTTCCGAATTCACTGAAATATTTAAACTTAAAAACTGATGCAGCATGCTGGTCCAATTTGCTGACATGTCATTGCAGCAACTCAGAATGTCACCAAGTAGTTTGTATTGTCCCCACTTGCTTGTATGCATGCCTGACAACGTCGGGGTATGCTCCTTATGAGATGTTGGATGGTGTCCAGGGCTATCTCCTCCCAGATCCTGACTAGGGCATCATTGAGATCCTGGACAGTCTGAGGTGCAACCTGGTGGCGTCAGATGGACCTAAACATGATGTCCCAGAGATGTTCTGTTGGATTTAGGTCAGGGGAGTGTTGAGGCCAGTCAATGGTATGAGGCTCACCATGAGACTGAGCATTAGGGAAGAACCTAGGACCCACTGCACCAGTGAAGGGTCTAACAATGGGTTTAAGGATTTCATCCCAATACCTAATGACAGTCAGGGTCCAGTGTTTATCCTGTACAGATCAGTGCGTCCCTCCATGGATACGCCTTCCCAGACCAACACAGAACCAGCACCAAACCGATCAGGCTGAAGAACGTTGCAGGTAGCATAATGTTCACTGCAGCTCCGCCAGACCTTTTAATGTCTGTTTTATGAGCTCAGAGTGAACCTGCTCTCATCTGTGAAAAGAACAGGGCACCAGTGCCAAACCTGCCAATTCTGGTGTTCTCTGGCGAATGCCAGTCGAGCTCCACGGTGCCGGGCAGTGAGCACAGGACCCTACTGTAGTCCAATTGACTGCATCAAGTCTTTCGTTCATTGTTTTAATTTAAAAGGTAAAATTAGAATCCACTTTCTTTGAATAAACCTAAATGTTAACGAGCAGAGCTTGGTGGTTATATTTGGTAAAGTCAGACAGAACACAGGTAAAATACCTGAGGTCAATTTAGCAAAAAACTATTTTTTTTTAAATATAACATAAGGTGGAAATAATTATGGCGTTGGCATTAAACTTTCATTAGTGTCTTATATTAGCAGTTACCATGACTGACATAACTAGTTGCCTATGTTTGTTCTTTCAAGAGTGTAGATCCTTACCTACACTCAGCTTTGCAGCAATGTATTCAGTCTTCCTGTTATCTGCTCAAAGTCTTGCTCTCTCTTCCTCTCTTATTTTCTTTGCTTCCATTATAATTCAGTTTGAAGCACCCCACTCAAATTGGCCAACCTTGAGTCTACCTCACTTAGCACCAGAGTCCATACCAACAAGTGTTGTTCACAGGACAACCTGGTGGCGTTTACTTTTGTGATTTCAATGAATGGAAAAAAGATGCAATTTTCTAGTTTTTGACCACTCTGTGTCTGATCAGGGCAGATCAACTTAAAATTGTCTGATTGAGGTCAGTAGTTAAATTCTCTTTGCATTTCTACTAAAATGCTAATTTGGTCATGCTATTTGATCTAAGTAGTAAAACATTGATTATCACCATCACTGTCTTAAAATTTGAAGAATTATCAAATAAAATTATGAAATAAATCTGAAACATCAAAAAGACATTTACAGCACAAACTGAGTTCACCTTGGTTAATTTATTTAATTTTGGTTTTGCATGAGACAACCTTCCCCACAAATGTGTCCTATTTTTATTTTCAATAACACATTGTAACATTATTATTACACAATTATATCCTAAAGGTAAACTTATGCTATATTCAACTGATTTTTACAATTAACCTAACATACATTTTAGCCTTTTGTTTTTGTTCCTTCTTCATTCTTGTACATCTGATCTGTGGTTTCTTAACGTTTTATTATGGATAAGAAACACATGAACCCAGAATATGCATGGTTGAACAGTAAAACAATAAACAGTCATAGATTGTTTTAACTACTGCTGCCACTGTACTGACATGCTACGAACACCACAAATCAGTTTTGGTTCGCATGAGCCTCTCTGTTCTGGCTGCCATTGCAGGAAAGCTGTCTGCACTTTTTACACTCTAATAAAAGGAAACTCCAACAGCAGTAAAAATCAGACTATAGATGGATGAAGTGTCCAAATTAAATTCCTCCTGTAGATCCCACCATAGAGGCAGCCAATAGAAGCAAAAAGACTCTAGATATCTAGACACAGTGTTTGTCAGAGGTTGTCTGTTACTCTTAATTCGCCTGTTTAATATTTTACTGAGTAGATGCAGCCTTCACAAAATAAATCACTCTTTTATTAAGCCATGTATAAGTAAAAAAAAACATCATTTGTTTTAGATTTAGATGGATAGAAAGATCTTTGACTGTTTTGATGTTGTTGATTTTACATATACCTAATTTAAAGGGCAAAAAAACCACTATATGAAATTATGTGGGGTAGAAGGAGCTTTTTATACCTCTGAACTCTGTGGATGAGCAGTATTGCGCATAGTCACAGAGCACAGAATAAAACTAACCAAGTTTGAAACATTTATTTCCTGACAATCAAACACAACATCACTGAAATTATCTGCTAAAACTATGTTATGGTGTCCTTTGCATATCTGGGCTCTTAATGTTTTACTGGGTGAAACCAGCTTAATACATTAATTTTGGTTTGTAAGTGTGAGACAGGTGTTAAAGGTTCTAATGTTCAATTGTTTTAGTCTTTATGCCTTATACCGACCTTACAGAACATCCCTGGCTAATTAATGTTTAGCTTCAGTTCATTTAATTTGAACTTTTTCTGTTTTTCTTCACAGGGACCACAGGGGCCTACTGGCGAAATTGGCCCATCTGGACCTCCAGGACCTCCCGGTCCTCAGGGACCCAGTGGAGTCTCTATTCAGGGACCCCCAGTAAGCCTGTGTTTCTGTAATCGTGCAAATCAAAGTATAATATCACATTTACTTTACCTAGAAAGGATAATGCACATTAAACACTTCATCATGTAAATGTGCCAGATTTAGCCATTTGTCTGCAGTCCCAAATATGTTGATGGTATAAAAAGATTAAAACATTAATCTACTAATTTTTTTTAGAAAATAATTAGAGGGACATTACACCATAGCTAAAAAACCACATGCAGCAGTCACAAATTTACATATGATTCCAGATTTTAATGTTTTCATCAGTAATGGATTTTGAAGATGCATTGTGCATTTTTTACAGACCTTGAAAAGAACATACACAGTTTATCAACACTGAGAACACCGTAGCTACAAAACACTGCGTGTTTTTGCCTGTTAATATACAACTTTGTCATCTGCATACATGTGACAAATAACATGAGGTGGACAAACATCAGGGAGGACAGTAATTTACTAATCAAAAAGCAGAGGGCCCAATATAAAACCATGAGTTACCCCATAGTTGCTCTAAACCCCTGTAGAAATATTGTTTTTCCCTGAAACATAGTTTTTTGTAACTCTCACATGCATTTCTCTATTTTATTGTATAAACTGAACATTTAAATTTTGTTTTACTTGGCAATATGGACCTCAAGGTAACGGTTCTCTTTAATTTAAAGGCCATGGCTGCAGCACTGGTATGTAATGTAGACTTAATATTTTACTAAAGAACAAAACATTTGTAAACCAAACTATAGAATATAATGAATTGAGTAGTATTTAAGTGCAAAATTATATGTTCAGAAAAAATAAAAAAAGCTTTTATTTTCCAAAACTTCTGATATTACTGGAGAAATTCTGATGGGTCTATAATTAGTAGGTGTGTCCACCCGATTTAAAAACTGGGGTAATAATTACTATTTTCAAAGCACTTGGAAATTGCCCATTTTTAAATGGACCAGTAGTTTAAGTCTATTTAAAAAGTTACCATTTCTACTCCAATACCCTTAATGACAAAAGTAGTCCAAGAAATGTCCAATATTTTCCTGTTTTTTAGTACTAAGAAGATAATATTTAATGAATAAATTGGAACAAGTAGTCCTCAAGCTGTGATACAAGTATGTTTGGCAACCTTTCAGGACCATTAATTCCTCAGAGGAAATTTGGGTCTCAACTATTTACGATGCAAACAAAAGTCTTTGCTTCAGTGCAGAAAAGTTCAAGAACTGTTGCACTCAATGTCCAGGCTAATTATTATAAATAATGCAAGCTCATAGCAATCTAGGTCTCTTAATTTAATGTACAACAAAATAACATGTTTACATATAGATATTGTACAGGTATTTAAGTGGGTGAAAGATTAATTTACATAAGTTTAAATAAATAGGTTTTACTGCAGCTGTCACTGGGTTCGAAATACCTGGCAGCCATATTGGGTTTTCAGATCAGGGTTGGTGAGAAACATTTGTCTTTCTCTCTTGGAATTGAGACTTCAGGGGTTTAACTATATTTTTATCTCATGTGAAACTTGGAACCTTCATTCCTTGCAAATGGATGTTTTTTTTTTTTTTCCTTTTATCTTTATCCTTGCATTAAAACCACATTTCCACTGGGTTATTTAGTGACAATGTTACCTTTTCAGGGTGCTCGTGGGGAAAAGGGAGAGAGAGGCGACAATGGACCAGCAGGACCTTTGGTAAGGACATCCATATTTTATAATACCAAGAAATATAATCTTCAAATCTATGTTGATATGCTCATGGACTCATTTATGCCTTAGTTCAGGGAGACCACTTGTGGGCCAAGCTACTACAAGTTCAAAAAGGCTATGAAAGGGCTTCAGTTTATGGGCATAATTACAACTTGTCTTCAGTCAGTTAGCAGTGTCTGCTTTACTTCTAAGAGTCATCTCCAGTACTTCTGTTTCTTGCCGTTCAGTTAGATGAAGAACTTTGCATTTTAAATAAGAGTTTAGGAAGAGAAGGAGAGCAAGGGCGTACTCCTTGACGGAGGAACATGAACGCTCAAACTGCACCATCTGCGTGTGTTGGAGTGGAGTTGTGCTGTTTTGTTGCTGACACACTTGCACATATACAGCAAGCAATCTACTGGAATCACTGAGATGTGAATAATTATTACTAACATCTTCATTATTGAGCAGTGAACCAATGAAAGTAATACTGAATTAATTTTATGGCCTTCTCCTAAGGAGCTCAAGACACCAGAAAAGATATAGTGAAAGTTTTAACAGCTCAGCATTAAAATGTTATATTGCATTTCATTGTGTTTTCTTCCTGCAAATTGTTAAGGATGTTAAAAACATCGACAACGATTTCCAAAATAGTTTTAGAATTCGTTGTCAATGGTCATCTCCTGCGCTGGAACTGAGACTATATGAATAAGACTATGCTATATGTCAAATTATTTTCATCACGTTAATATTATCAGCTGGAGATGCTTCCTCTGCTATACCTGTACCTCGGGAGCCTAACTTTTAATATGGCACCTCAACCCCTGGGCGTTTATTTACCATTTACATAGATGCAGTGAGGCAGACCAGTCTAATGCACAGGTTGGTTTAACCTCATACCACTTCTTTTGCACACAAATTAGATATTTTTGTCAAACTACTTAGTTTTATTTTAGGTTAGAACAAAATGTTTTACATTAAACTCTGATAGATTTCACCCAAACATCTTCTCAGTGTGATCTTAGTTTTTTGTAATTTTTGATGGAAAATGTTATGTGTGATTGTCTTCATATTCCAGATTTATGATTTTGTCTAAAATCCTTATAAAATTTTCATTTTAAACAATATCAGCTTGTTTGTATGTATTGTGTAGTGAAATAACAGTAACAGGTTTTTGGAAAAAATATTATTAGATCTCATTTTTGAAAATGAAAAATGGATTAATAGATAAAATGAGGTTTAATACATGCTTGTTCTATAAAATAACATAGGACTCGCTGGTATATTGTACTCATCATAAGTCATACACATTCTTTATTGGTGTGAATGTCAGATTGAATTTGGATTTTTAATGGTGCATCTGAACTACCGCTTTTGTTTTTTTTGTTTTTTTTTAGAACTGTTGTAATTATACAACAAACAACCTCAATGAAGTTTTACAAGTTTGGATTTATTGTGGATTTTGTATAACACACCCAGGATCAGGTTGATGCATAAAGGCTCAATATAGATACTTAATATAAACATCATTTTTGATGTGTATTTGTTATCATTGTTCTGGGTAAACACCAACTGATGTCCAGGTTTCAACCATCTAGTTGTTGATTTGAGGGGAATTTGAAGAATTTTGAGTACTAGTATCTCCTTCAGTGAAACAAGCCCCTGAGCATGATGGTACCACTACTATGCCAGAGAATGGTACAGCATTTTTAGGTTTGAAATCCTTACCTTAACTCAAACAGCTCAACCTTTGACTCCTTCTCACCATAAAACTTTACCCCAGAAGATATTTGGCCTGGCCATGTGGGCAGCTGTAAATTTCAGTACAGTTTAAGAGGTCAGTTTTGGAGAAGGTGCTTCAGTTTGGTCCGGGACACAGCATCTCCACACTTTGTGCTGCTCACTTTGGGTGGGCACAAGTAATGAAAACACGTCATTAAATATTAGAATATTACATCAGACCAAAAAAAAAAAACATTTTTTATACAGAAATGTGGGCTAAATGAAACGTTTGTTTAACACCTGCTTGAAGGTTGTATTTTTTAAAAGGTACTTTTAATCTGACAAACGTGCCTCATCAGAAAACACATCCTAATTTATTATAGGCTGTGCGCTGACGACAAATTTATTTCTGTAGTTTATCTGACAGAATTTTGAGTTTGTTTTCATAAAAGTGAAATTTAATTTGTTCAACATGAATCATAATTTCGTGGAAGAGCTAATACACTCTCAACAGCAACACCTCTGTATCTTTGAAGCCAACTGACTGAGTCTGACTGTAAGGTCGATGAGGAACAGCATTAGATGTACAATTTTTTTTTTTCATTCACTCATTTATATAAAAACAACAGTTAAACAGCAGGAACATGTAAAGATATCCTCGACTTATACCTTTGGTTGCACATCACCAAAGATGAAGTTGTGTAGCTCAGCTGGTTAAGGCAAAATGTAGCTAATCATGAGGTCCTGAGTTCATGTCTGGCTCATGTCATCATTTATAAATAAATGTTTACATGACAAACATTTACATATCTGAATATTTCATATATAATCCTATATTTTTGTAGGGGATATGTCATATATTTTATATATGACATATAATAATTTCACATATGACATTAGCTAATGAAGAGTAAACACTGACCTTAATTATGGATTGTTTTTTGTGTTTTGATAACTCCAAAACTACATTCATTCAGATTTTTTAAGCCAAAACCTATGCTATTGTTTTATATTTTTATAAACCTCTAAACTACAAATTTTGCCTTTCTTCCTTTTAACTTTCACAATAGATGACACCAGCTGTTGAAGGGAGTTAAATCATATAGAGTGGATCAGCTTGTTTTGGGTTTCTTACATCCACATTTAGTCACAGTAAACTGCTCCATAAGCAGCTGACAGTGTTAAGGGTTCTGGACTGAGGGACACAGCAGGCAGAGCAAAACTAAGCCATGTTAAAAACATTTTCTACGTTGCTGAACATGACTTGTTACAGTCAGTGCTCCAATCTGCTAGTCAGTGATAGTTTCAACCTGGGACATTGATGCACCTTCAGAGCTCACTGTTCTGTGGCAGGATTGTTATTTTTTCAGTGCCTTTTTCTATTGTTCCATGAAGTATTTCTACTGTGTCAGACATAAACTCTTTTGAGTCAAAATATTTTTGCTTTCACAACAAATGTATCAACTGAACTGAACAGGTGTTTCTGATATTGCTGATGGGCAGATAAACAGCTGTCAGCCAAAACACCTTGTTATGCTGTTGGAGATAATGATGTCTCTGATGACTGTATGCTATAACTTTTTAACATTTTTAGCTTGTGTTTGCTCTCCTTTACGTTTAAATCTATGACTATGTTTCACTAGCAGACAGTAACTCACCCTCACAATATTTTTCTACTTGTCTTGGTAATGTTTTTAAAAAAAGAAGTAAAATAAAAACTCCTCTCAAATAACAAATTGTCTCCTACAAGAGAGACACATCTTGATGGAGCACTATTGCTCTTTTAAATTATGTAATCCTATTAATAAAAGCCTGCAGTGCTATCCTGTGCTGCTTTGTGTTACTCGGTTACACAAGGCAGCACATCAAAATATATGAGAAACCAATAAGAATACCACAACCATGAAGCATCAATTGTCCCTGTCTTTTTTCCACTTCCTGTTTCCTTCTCTTTTCCTGCTGCAGTAAATCTAGTGTAACCTTGTCTCGAGCATCTTCTCCACCTTGGTTTCAATTTGACTGTGAAAAATGTAGCAGCGTGTGACAAAGAGAGTGTGCATTAGGGTGTGTGTTGGTCCTTCTCATTTTTCATTTTTGGTTGTTTTTATTAGTCTGCCTGTGTGTAATTTATCAGTTAATATGTTTTGCTATATGTGAAAAAGGGATGCAGGTGCAAGGTCTCCTTGTAGATATGGGGTGGATGTATGTGCTTTTGCACTCTTACTTTACTATCTTGCTCAACACTTAATTTTTAGAAAGTCTGAGCTGTGTGAGCTGGTGTGTGCCATTGTAGATTGATGTTTGTACATCAACCTGCAGCAGCTAGATCCCAATACTAATGTATCTGAATCAGCTGCACAGCTTCCTGCTCCAGTCCGTTTAGTGGCTTGTGTTTTTAGAAAGCACTTATGAAGTAATGATAAGTAAAAGGTTTGGTATTCTATCAAAATAATTGGTTAAATAATTATATTAGATAATGTACTCTTTTCAAAATAAGTCTATGCATGGAAAGCTGATTATATGACTCTAGTAAGTAGAATTTGCCATCTGGAGATTACTCAAAGCCATTTTAGGTTGATTATGTTTTATCAGTTTTTTAAGTGTCACTGGTCCAAATTGGTGATTATGCGGACCTATTGAACCAAATCAAGGGAATAATGTCATTTTTACTATGAGTATAATAACAACAAGATACAATTATTCAGTAATAATTTTTGAGTTTATATTGTAAAATATATCAATATATAAAGTATAATTTTAAGCGTTACTTCAGCATTTTTATGACTAAGAATCAAAACTGGATCATCCACTTAGACTGCAAGAAATTGCTATGGCACTGGTCAAAAACAAAAACACAGCAGTCTTTTACTTGCAGCATGCTCCATGCATACTTATAGCTGTAAAAGGTTTCTCTCTAGCTATCCAACTGACGAGCAAGTGTGGAAAAAGCAGTTGGTGTGGTTGTTTCATTTAGATAAGTTCTAACCATGCCCAGCTAACAGCTCTGCTCCCCTGTCTCCATTTCCAAGCACACCACATTCTGTGCAACCTTCGTCTGGCTTGACCAGCTGACTGACTCCAGCAGCTTCTTCTCTGTAGAAAGCCATGTATTGTCTTCAATAAATCAGTGAAGGCTATTCTTTTTTCTGTCAAATATTGAAGTAAAATTGCATTGTCGCACAAAAGAGGCAAAAATAAAACCTTATTTTCCTGAAGCACAAGGTTTATTTATCATCTAATTGATTTGCAGTTTAAATGTCCAGTAAAAAAATGCCAACATGTATGATTGTTTTTCTCTACTTGTTACCTGAAAGGAAGCCGGTTTTGATCTACCTCAACTTTGCACTTCAAAAACTTTTAATCAAAGTCCAAATACATTTAAATTAAAAATGTAGTTTTGGTTCATTATTGTGTCAAGTTGAACTAACCTTGCTGTGTAAGGAGATTAGTTATGCTAAGCATATTTTTAGCCTCAGACATCGTCGTGTTGTAGTCAAGGTATGGTTTCTCACCATCTGTGTTCTCTGCAGAAGTGGGTGCTTATTTCCTGGTAGCCATGTTTGTTGAAGTTTTAAGACTTGTGCATAAAAATAAAAAATAAAAAAACAGAAGAGCTACCTCTCCAGATGATGTGGGAGACTGTACATCAGCCAAGATCTGAACAGCGGTACGTCGTTAATCACTCGGGGCCTGTCCTCTGCAACCCCAGTCTGTAATTTGTAGAATCTTTAGTGTTAGCTGTCCTGTTTTATGAGCCTTCCACTAATACTAAAGTGCAGAGATAAATCACCTCTACACCTAATCTATGACTGGTCTTTGGAACTGGTTGTGTGCTTTGACCTGCAGGGAGGCAGCTGAAGGGGAAATGGGGCAGGAGATGGAGCAGCAGGGTCATCAGCGAGTATAAAAGACTGCCTTTGTATTGAAACTTAGAGGGTCGTTCTGTCTATAAATCAGTTTTATGTGCACTGTTGCTAAAAGATCATGAAGACAAAACTTTACCGGTTTTAACCTTTACATGTGTAGAAGTATTATTGCAAACATTCATTCAGAAGACACTCAGTGTACAACTGTATTTGATATTTCAGATGTTTGTTATATTATTAAGATCAGATGTTCTTTGAGGCACAAATAAAAGAAAAATATTATGCACAATTTTGATTAAATCTACATCATAGAATTGAGTTGCTATTATAAAAAGCTTGAAATGTCAGTTTAATAGTGTGCTTTATAGTGTAATGATGCCAAAATGTCAGCTGATTTGGTGATTTAAATATGCATATTTGTATTTCCTTTAGGGGGTTCCTGGAAGCCCTGGCTCACCTGGCAGAGATGGTCCTCCAGGAACGAGGGTAAGATATAAGAATAACATATCATCCAGTCCTCTGTGGGTTTTGGTGGTTGTTTTTATTTATTTTTTTTGGAAATACATGGTGGTCAATATAAAATTTAAAAAATAGCACATTTATTGTGAAGTAATTTTAACTGCCTGACTATTACCTAAGATGCTATTCTTAATAAGCTGGACGCAGTGACCAAGGATATAGACAAACTTGGTTTTATGTGTTCTATAGTTAAAGAAGTTATAGTTTTGTTCTTCAAGTTTGTTTGGGCTGTTACCCGTTCATGCCATGGTAAACAAACCTGTATTTAGTCTTTAGACTTACTTCAATGTATGTAATGTTGGTGTTTCTGACTTCACATCTCTAATAAACACTGGATTCTCAATGTATTTAGAGCCTCTCGATGTGTTTAACTGTATATTGGACGTTTTAAACTGTCTGCTTCATCATGTTCTGTTCCTAATCTTTCTTCCTAATATTTTCCTGTTGTTTCCATTTACATTGATCTTAGTTTGCTATTCCAGAAGTTGTCTAGATTTGTCTGGACGCTTTCTTGACAAATACTCTATCTTTTTCTGGTCTTGAGACTTAAGTGTGCTTGCACCTTTTGGTGAGCCCTTGTGGTGTGTGCGTAGCCTCAAGAAGTCTTCTCTCTGTGGTAGACATCGATAATGAGTTGTCTACCTGCTGGAAAAGATTTTTCTCTTGGCTGGGGCCTGAAATTCTTGGTGGAAAGAATTCTATAATCATCTACCAAAATTGTAAATGTCCAGGAGGGTTTCTGCAGCTGTGGAGCTTACCAGTGTCTGTTTTTTCTCATAAATGTACCAAACATTTGGTTTGAACTCTTCTCGTGTTCCTGCTAAATCTGACAGCTATTAGATCAAAAGTAGCTTGTGTATGTTTTGATAAACACCTGATTTACAACATCTCTCAGTCTTGAGATATTCCCACGTTGCTGTATTTGTGTATTTTCCAGCTGTCTTTAGTATATTGAATGCACAGCTGCATTTTCCCTGTTTGGTTTTATGCCTCATCATATGCCGTTATTTTACAAATAACGGCATCCCACCCAAGTTTTGAAAACAATATTCACAGCAAATGAGATCCCATTCATAAAGGCTCAGTGATACCAGCTGGCTGCAGTTAATGTTGGCAGAGTAATCTGGCCTTACAATGCCCGACTGAGCTGTAAATAGCAAAACAGAAGCGCAGCCAAATAGTAGGGAGTCAGCAGGCAGCAAAGAAGGTTTTGTCCAAATTTGTAATATGATAACAGAGAAGTTCTGTCCTGGCCCGGCTCCCGGAGAGGTGCAGAAACCTGCACGTAATCCATCTGCTGTCTGTTGGCTGACAGTAGTGCCGGTGCTCATCCCTTCAGTTGTGCTTGTTAGAGCCACTCCTGTACAGTTTTCCCACTTGTCAAATGGTTTCCTTCAGGCCTCATGTATGTGTTCTGAATTTTCTCACTGTGCCAGAAAAATTTAAAATTGATGAACTTTTAATAAGCAATAAATTAGGTCACGTTTTTATTTTGGCTTTATTTTAGATGTTTTATTAGATGTTGCATACATAATTTGATCACCACATAAGACAGTCTGCCACTGATTTTTTTTGGCTGTGTTGAACAATTTCACAGCATGAGCATTACAGCTCTCACATGCTATGTGTAACTAACGTGCGTTATGCATGGAACGCTGTATAAACAGTCACTAAACTCGGAATTTCAAATGCTGCAAAACTGACTTAATATTACGACTAATAATTAACTAACCACCAGGGGCGTAGGCTGCACAGTAGCTCAGTTGCTGGCTCTCTCGCCTTGCAGCAAGGAGTTTCGATTTCCAGCTGGATCATTTCCACATGGAGTTTCCATGTTGTCTTCTATGCAAATGTTCTCTCTGGCTACCTTACTTTCCTCCCACAGTCCAAAGACATCCATGCTAGGTTTCTCGTACTCATACTCGTCGTCTTCCGCCTTATCCAAGACTGGGATGCTGGGGCAGCAGACTCAGTAGAGACACCCAGACGACCTTCTCTCCAGACACTTCCTCCAGGTCCGCCGGGGAAGAGCCCAAGGCGTTCCCAGGCCAGCCAAGAGACATAGTGTGTCCTGGGCTGTCCAGACCCCCTCCAGACCCCCTCCAGTCCATAAAAGTTATGAACAGGACCGGTGACAAAGGGCAGCCCTGCCGAAGTCCAACATGCAGGGTCTGACTTAGTGCCGGCAATGTGGGCCAAACTGTTTGTACAGAGACCATATGGCCCTAATAAAGGGCCCCCGACTCCGTACTCCTGTAGCACCCCCCGCAGGGCACAAGGGACACAGTCGAATGCCTTCTCCAGGTCCACAAAACATATGAGGACCAGTTGGGCAAAAAATGAACCCTCGAGTACCCTGCAGAGGGTGTAGAGTTGGTCCAGTGTTCTACAGCTCGGACAAAAACCACACTGCGACACTTGACTATCGGCCGGACTCTCCTCTCCAATACCCTGGCATTGGCCTTACCAGGGAGGCTGAGGAGTGTGACCCCTCTATATTTGGAACACACCCTCCATTCACCTTTGTTATGAAGGGGATCCACCACCCCGGTCTGCCAGTCCAGAGGCACTGTCCCCGACCACCACGCAATGTTGAAGAGGCATGTCAACCATGACAGCCCCACAAAATCCGGAGACCTGAGGTACTCAGGGCAGATCTCATACACCCCTGAAGACCTGCCACCATGGAGCTTTTTAACTACCTCGGGGAATTCAGCCTTGGTGATGAAAGACTCCAACCCCGAAGTCCCCAGCCTCTGCTTCCACCAGGGAATGCATCACGGCAGGATTGAGGAGATCCTTGAAGTACTCCTTCCATCATCCAATAATGTCCCCAGTCGAGGTCAGCAGCTCCCCACACCCTCTGTAAACAGTGTTGGCGAAGCACTGCTTCCCCCTCCTGAGGCGCCAGACAGTTTGCCAGAATCGCTTCAAGGCCAACCGGTAGTCCTTCTCCATGGCCTCACCGAACTCCAGGCTCTGCCACAGCCCGGGTCGCTGTACGCTTGGCCTCACGGTACCTATCAGTTGCCTCAGGAGTCCCACAGGCCTACTACAGCCAATGGGACTCCTTCAGCTTGACAGCATCCCTTTCTGCTGTTGTCCACCACAGGGTTCGGGGATTGCCACTGCAACAGGCACCGCAGAGCTTTTGGCCACAGCTACGGGCAGCAGCATCGATAATAGATGCGGAGAACATGGTCTATTCTGACTCTTAGTCACCAACCTCCCCCGGAATCTGGTCAAAGCTTTCCCGGAGGTGGTAGTTGAATCATCCCTGGCCGAGGCCTCTACCAAGGCCTCTGCCAGACATTCCCACCAGACCCTCACAATGCACTTGGGCCTGCCAAGTCTGTCCGGCTTTCTCCGCTTCCAGTGGATCCAACTCACCACCAGGTGGTGATCAGTGGGCAGCTCAGCCCCTCTCTTCACCAGTGTCTAAAACATACGGCCGAAGATCTGAAGACACGACAACAAAGTCAATCATCGACCTCCTGCCTAGAGTGTCCTGGTGCCAAGTGCACTGATGAACACCCTTATGCTTGAACATGGTGTTCATTATGGAAAATCCGAGATTAGCACAGAAGTTCAATAATGAAACACCACTTGGATTCAGATCAGGGAAGCCATTCCTCCCTATCACACTTCTCCAAGTGTCACTGTCATTTACCACATGGGCGTTGAAGTCCCCCAGCAGAATAATAGAGTCCCTAGGAGGGGCACTATGCAGCACCCCCGGCAGGGATGCCAAGAAGCCCGTGTCCTCCGCACTACCGCTTGCCCCCGTAAGCCGAAACGACAGTCAGAGACCTGTCCCCAACCCGAAGGCACAGGGATGCGACCCTCCCATCCACTGGGGTAAACCCCAACACGAGACGGCTGAGCTGAGGGGCAACAAGCAAACCCACTCCAGCTCCCCGCCCTCCCCTGCAGGTCACTCTAGAGTAGAAGAGAGTCCAGCCTCTCTCGAGGAGATGGGTACCAGAGCCCACGCAGTGCACGGAGGTGAGCCCGACTATTTCTAGTCGATATCTCTTGACCTCCCACATAAGCTCAGGCTCCTTCTCCCCCAGCAAGGTGACATTCCACGTCCCTAGACCCCGCCTAAGCATCCGGAGATCGGGCCACCGAGGTCTCCACCTTCATCCACTGCCCGATCCTCTTTGCACCGGCCCCTTGTGGTTCCCCCTGCAGGTGGTGGGCCCACTGGGGGATGGCCTTGCGGCTCTCGTTTGGGCTTGGCCCAGCTGGGTCCCAGGATGAGAAACCCGGCCACCAGGTGCTCTCCGACGAGTCCCAACCCCAGGCCTGGCTCCAGGGTGGGACCCCGGCTCCGCTGTACTGGGACATGTCATGTGCCTCGATTGTGTGGTCCTCATTAAGGTGTCTTGAACTGCTCTTTGTCTGACCCGTCACCCAGAGCCTGTTTGCCATGGGAGACCCTACCATGGGCATTTATACCCCAGACAACATAACCTCTAGGATCATTTGAGCACTCAAACCCCTCCACCACGTTAAGGTGGCAGTTCAAGGAGGGGTCCATGCTAGGTTTATCCTGTTCATTTTTGCCAAGGACTGGACTTGTCCTAAGGGTAACCTACCACTCACCCACTGACTGCTGGAGATAAGCACCAGCCTGCCCAGGACCTTGTATAGATAAGCGGTTATAGGGAAATCGATGGCTGGATGGACTTGGGGGACACTCATAGGGCTGTTTCTGCCTAACTGGTTTAAACTGGGGCTAGTGATTCCTTAGCACTGTCATGAGTTCCTTGGGTTAGCATCACCAAAAGGTAAGAGGAAAAAACTGCTTCTGTATGCAAGCTGCTGCAAACCACATTAAAGTTACACAAATTTATAGGCATGTCCCAATCAGGATTTTTTTTGTCCCTGATACTGGTCTGCATTCAAGACTTGTTGATACTGAGCCCAGGTCCAAAACTCTATTAAATATAATAAAGTCAGTGCCGTGTATATTTGCTTCAATAGGAAGGGTAGGCATCTTGCAATTGGAAAGTTGTAGGTTTGATTCCCGCTTCCTCCCCTGCCACATGCCAATGTGTCCCTGGGCAAGGCAAAAAACCCCAGTTTGCTTTACCAATCTGCATTTCTGAGTATGAATGGGAGGATGTTTGTGAGTATGGCTAGTTGAATGTGGCTATTTTAAAAGCACAAAACTGATGAGTTTGCATTACTAAAATGTTTTTATTGTTTCACAAGTTACTTCAGAGGGCAGTGAGGTGAAGTAACGACATCAGGAAAAACCTCATTTAGTGAATGATTTGTTTGTTTATCCAGGCCCACCCTGCTGCATGTGGCACAAGCTGATTCTGCTTGTTCTGTTTGGAGAACAGAATCAGCATTTTTTTTTATTCAGCATAAAGCCAAATTTAATCATGCTCACATTTGGCCATTACCAGCCATCACTGTATGATGCTCACAGAAAACGTTGCATGTTTACCAATTTCAGTATCAGATGTATTTATGCTAATTTACCAATCATGATGCAATTTTAGCTGTTATCAACAGCGGGATATTCAGCAGCTGGAATGACTGAACTCAAACATTTTAGCTTACCAATTGCTAGATCAGTGTATTCCATATTTATAATTATTTACACCCATTTAAATAAAGTCAACAGTGCATATAAATTTGAAACCATAAGGAGCTAATAACCATTTCTTTTCTGCGCAACAGCAAATATCTCTGATACTTTAACTGTTAAAGAATTGACTTTTAGGTGTGTAGCAGTGCAGTCAGGCAGAGCTGAAAATATTGAAAAACAGCAGGAAAAGCTGGTAACAATCAGGTAATCAGACCTTATCAGTGCTACAACAATTCATGCTTTCAACACGCATTTGACATCAAAAAAGAAAGTAGATGAAAATCAGTAAAACTAATTGGGAGAACTCTAAAAACAAACATTTATAGTCTTGTGTTTATGGTTTTAGTGATAAAGAAATTCATAAATTTCTATGCAACCACTATGTACTGTGTACTTACAGTACTGTACTGTACTGTGCAGTAAATGTAGCCTTTTTTGGTGGGCTGTAAGATTGTCTCAGTATAGCTCTGCTCTTTTGGAAATGTGCAAGACATTTATGACATTTATAGAAGAATAATTTATATGCAAAAAGCCAGGCTCAGAGTGAAAAGAAAAAGCTCCAGCCTGCAGTCTCCTGCAGCAACAAGGTAGATCAGATGAACCAACAATAACTGTGTCTTGGGTAATTTATTTATCCATATCTCAGTGAAATGGGTCAAGAAAAGGCTAAAATTCTTGGTTTTGTCATTGGTCTTATGTAGAACATTCCAATCTTTTATGTATTTATAAAATAACTGGATGACAGGTTGTTTCCATCACCTTGGATTACACATTTGTCTCAGATATACAAATAACTTCTGCTGCTAAACAGAGACTATTTGACTTTTATTTTGCAGCCCTTTGCACAGGAAGTTTAAAATGTATTAAGTTATTGATTCATGTTTTGCATCCAACAAGAAAGACAATCTTTAGTTTTTTAACGGATCTTAAGATCTTAAAATTTTTATTCACTTTGGATATTGACTGCCTTTTTCTGTTTTTCTCAGTTTCATTTGATGTGAAAAGGGCATCTGAATTTCAAAGGTGAAAAACTTGTATCGCATGGCACAAGATATGCTCATAGAAGGCCACTTCAGAATAGTCCAATGTTTTCCTCTTAGCCATTATTGGGTGTTTTTAGCTGTGTGTTTTGGGTCATTATCCTGTTTCAAGACCCATGACCTGCAACTGAGACCAAGCTTTCTGACACTGGGCAGCACATTTCTCTCTAGAATCTCTTGATAGTCTTGAGATTTCATTATACCCTGCACAGATTCAAGACACCCTGTGCCAGATGCAGCAAAGCAGCCCCAGAACATAACATCCATGTTTCACAGCAGGGACAATGTTCTTTTCTTCATATGCTTCATTTATCTGTCTGCGAACATAGAGCTGATGTGCCTGGTCAAAAAGATCAATTTTTGTCTCATCTGTCCATAGGACATTCTCCCAGAAGCTTTGTGGCTTGTCAACATGTAGTTTGGCAAATTCCACTCTGGCTTTTTTATGATTTGTTTTCAACAATGGTCTCCTTGGTCGTCTCCCATTAAGTCCACTTTGCCACAAACAATGTTGGATGGTGCGATCTGACACTGATGTTCCTTGAGCTTGAAGTTCACCTTTAATCTCTTTAGAAGTTTCTCTGGGCTCTTTTGTTACCGTTCGTATTATCCGTCTCTTTGTTTTGTCATCAATTTTCCTCCTGCAGCCACGTCCAGAGAGGTTGGCTACAGTCCCATGGATCATAAATTTCTGAATAATAATTGCAACTGTAGTCACAGGAACACGAAGCTGCTTGGAGATGATCTTATAACCTTTACCTTTAACATGCTTGTCTATAATTTTCTTTCTAATCTCCCGATACAACTCTTTCCTTTGCTTCCTCTGGTACATGTTGAGTGTGGTACACACCATGTCACCAAACAGCACAGTGACTACCTGTAGTCCTATATATAGGCCCACTGACTGATTACAAGAATGTAGACACCTGTGATGCTAATTAATGGACACATCTTGATTTAACATGTCCCTTTGGTCACATTATTTCCGGGGGTACCATCATGTTTGTCCAGGCCTGTTACATGAGTTTATTTTTTTAAACAATTCTGTTGAAGCATGTTTGAAAAGCAACGTCTGACTTTCATTTGTTCATTTTCATAGATTTTTATTCATTAATACCTTTGTCAGATTCAAGTTATTTCTGTGATCATTTTGGGTTTTCTTTCATTAACCGAGCGGTACCAACAATTTTGTCTATGTGTGTACATTACATAGTTGTTAGTAGTTAATGAAAATCTTTTACACTAAAACCATAAAAGCTAGACTGTTACTGTTTATTTTCAGTCCTCCCTTTCAGTCCTTCCAGTTTTATTGGTTTTCATTTACTTTCTTTTTTGATGCCAAATATGTATTGAAAGCATAAATTATTGTAGCACTGATGAAATATAATTACCTGATTTTTACCAGTTTTTCCTGCTGTGTTTTATTATTTTCAGCTCAGCCTGAGTGCACTGCTCGTCACCTAAAAGCCCAGTTAAAGTATCGTGGGTCTTTTGTGTGGCACAGACAAGATGCTGTTATTAGCTACTTATGATTTCACATTTATATGCACTATTGACTTTATTTTAATGGGTGTCAATAATTATAAAATACACAGATCTAGCTTGAGATTAGTTGTAAAGAAAACAAGCTGCCTCCAGCTTTGGATAGCAGCTAAAACTGCATCATGACTGGTAAATTAGCATGAATACATATACTGATGCTGACAAGTAAATCATCTTAGTTGCAGCCGCATGGCGAGATCCTTTTGGTTGCAGCCAACAGCTGTGCTGCTAAGACCATTATACATATCTTAGCTTTAGCGGTGTTAGCTAGGTGTGGATATGATATGGATTAGGTTGGAGCACGATTAAGTTGCAGCATAAGGCCCTCTTCTTTCTTCACATTCTGTGATAAGAAAGTTACACAGGTGAATACAGGCCAGCAACACAACAACCACAATCTGACCATGGTGGCTTTATGCATCCTCAACAGTCATCAGCTTTCAGGCTCCAGGGTGTTATTGATGGACTCTAGAAGACCTTTTCAAGACCCCACAGAGAGCATCCATGTTTTAGCTGTTGTTTAATGTTTTGGCGACATCTTAGTCTGATGCGAAGGGAACTTGAAGACTTGATTTGAGATGCTGTCCATGTGTTGCATTCAGTTTTCTTTAGACTTGTCGAGTTTTTCCAAACCTTTTAAGGACTTAATACACAGCTGAGTTTTTGATCTCATGTTTGCTTTTACAGCTAATCTCAGAAATGTTTAATAATAATAAAATCTTTAGCTGTTTTGGTTTTCAAACATTGGGACTGGAGCTCCTTTTTAACTCAATAGTCAATTGTTTATTTGCTGCAAAATGGGACAATTTTGTGTTTTATATTTCTGGAGCTCCTGTTTTTAAATCAGTTTGATATAAATATGTTTATTCTGCAAAACTGAGCTACACCATGGATTTAAGGTTGTCTCTGTAAGCCACATTTATGGGCTGATGAGGATGAAGTAACCTGTATGAAATCTCATTGAGGAGTTCTCTGAATGACTTTCTGATTCGGCTTGTTCAGAGAAGCTCATGCCGTTGCTGCCTTGTGTGATGTGTACTGATGGTCATAAACTTGGTGAATTCAGATAGAGGGTGAATTTTAGAAAAGGAAAATGGCCACAGAATTGTTTTTAAAAAAAGAAAAAACCTACAGAACATATCAAAAAAATGCCTTCTCTCTTCTGATTGAATAATTTTATTGTTTATATCCTAGTTTGTTTTCTTTCAAAGGCTGAATAAGGACAGTTTACACATGTTGTCCGTACTGAAAGGCAATCAGCTTCAAAGTTCAACAAATATCCAAACTAAAATGAAAGGATTAGCTTGGCTTTGGCTTAAGCTGTTTTCCAGTAATCTGAGCCTGCATTCGGTGCCCAAATCCTACATCAAACAAAGATATGGTTCAGTTTAAACAACCCATGAATGTTCTTGCAAAAAAAAACATCTTAATATTAGTGTAAATCATTTATATGTTATATAACCTGACAGCCAGCCTGCTGACCTGCCATTATGTGTTAGAGATGAGAGCTGCAGTTACATATTAGTGGGTTCTTTAAAATGTAAAGAAATACAGGAAAGACATCTATTAGTAGTAATCTATTTAAACACCTTGAAATGAACAAAGTATATTTTTTATAATTTTAAAGTTAGAAAGGATAAAGTTATTTATACAATCTGTCTAAAAAGTGGCTAAAGGTTTGATCTGAGGCAGCTGTGAACCGCTGGGTCCAGTAATGAAGCCCACTACATTGGGTTTTAATTAATTTCCTAATTGTCTCTATTATTAAATGACTCATAATAAAAGGAGCATTAAGAAAGAACAACATGAGGCAATATGCTGAATGTATTATATCATCTCTCTTTCAGGGCCAGCCGGGTAACAGTGGACCTCAGGGAAGACAAGGACCTCCTGGACCTGTTGTAAGTCTGTTTTCATTCCAGTCATTGCAGTTATCTTTTTGTCCTGGCTTCACTCACTTTCTTGTGTTTTTCTGTTTTCTCAGGGAACTCCGGGCGCTCCTGGAGCTCCAGGACCAAATGGACCAGCAGGGCCTTCAGGTGAACAAGGAGTTCCTGTGAGTAAAGATCTTCTTCCTTTATATTGCGTTCCAGCCACTAACTAAACCCAAACAACTATCTTTATTTCACATTTAAATAACCTATTCATGAATTTTAAAGCAATTGTATAGCCATACCATAATACCAACTAACAATTAATCATAAACAGTAAATATAGATGAACCGATTAGAGTTGGGTGGCCGTTTTGCAATCCCAGTTTTGTAAAATTGCCAATCTGGACTTTACCAACTAACAATTAATCATAATTGTTAGTTGGTAAAGTTTCTTTTAAAGAGCTATGACTAACATCATTCAAAATATTGTTGCTGGCCTTCCTGCTATGAGCAGGCATGTGTTGTATAATTAATTTAAAGCAAAGGCTACATGATTAGAGTTGTAGTTTTAGGCTGTCTTTATCTTATTATAGCAATTAGTAGTGGTAACTATAAACAGTAAGAAGCAGTTCACTGTAAAAGAGCCCTCCCTGTCAGACCATGGCTGAGCTGGGCTCTCCTGGAAGAAGTTAGGAGAAAGGTACAGACAACCAAGAAGTCACTCAGACGTGGAACAGTTTTTAAAGGAATTTTCCCCCGTTATCGAGACTCATGATTGGCCTCAGGAGTTGTCTCCTACCTAGGCAGAAACATTTGATTTTATGCAGGAAAAACTATGGACCTATAAGCATCAAATGCATTAATTGATTTCAGTCTTTAGTCCAACTTTTCTTTGCTTTCTTTTATCATGCCACTGCAATGTACTTTTTCTATCATGTAAAGCACTTTGAATTATCTTCATGCGGAAATGTGCTATACACATAAACTTGCAGCAGTCTTCATGTGTATTCTAGAGAGGATGTACATCACCTTGAAATTCATATCACTTGAACCTTTCACTCATCAGTTTGATTTTTAGCAATTTTATGTTAAACAAACAACACAAAGCAGTGCAATGGAAAAGTGAAAGGTAAACTCCACAATTTGCAGAATTTCAAAATATAGATTGAGATATTAACATTGTGGCGTTTATTCACTCCCACTGAGTCAATGGTTTTCTATCAGCAATGGTTTTCTTTTTGCCACTCTTCCATAAAGGCAGGCCTGGACTGGGACAAGAAATTGCCCCGGGCATTTTGAGCAAAGACTGGCCCACCATGGAAAAACCATGAAGCCTATGAATGGAAAAAAACAAACGTGTGACAGTGCTTGCACAGTGTCTTGTTGGTGTATATGTACCTGTCTAATAAACTTAAACCTACACCATCCTCCCAGTACCATTATTCTAAAAATTACTTAAACCAAAATGCTGCTTGGTCTAGTTAACCTCTGGAGCAATGTATATTTGGACAGAGAGGAATAGAGGTGAGACATGATCATTGATGAATATTAAGATTGTAACTGAGTGATATTTTCACAGAATGTGTACTCATCACATCAATGAGAGGTCACGTTAGACCTCCGAGGCAGCCACACTCAGCGCAGCAACTCAGAATATTTTGTCAAACATGGAAACCTTTAAGAAGTATAAATTTAACAATAAACAGTAATATAATGGCCAAATTACTGTTCAGTAAAAACAAACATAAACAAGGTCAATCTATTTATCTTTACCGTTTTCAAGTACAAGTAGGGTGGCTCTATACTATACTCATGCCATATCATAGTTACAACCGCAAGGCTGAGAAATTAATGAAGGGCCTTAAGAACGTTTTACCAAAAAGTATTTTAAATTGAACGGTAACATTTAATCATTGAAAAAAAATAGAGGTAATTAATATCCACAAGAGTTGCTGCTAAATGTTAAGAAAATAAGACAAAAAGACAACTTGTCTAGAATAAGAAGGATATTTATATGCACATAAAAGACATACGTTAAATTGGTTTCTTTAAACGTCATGCAACTTTTATGTTAATGAGCAGCAGCACATCTCCTGGTAAATCCTAATTTGATTCAATTTAAATTATATCTGCAAGTGTAGAAGGTTAATGATGAATAATGGCCTAATCATTAGGTTTTATGTGAACGTTTTTGCTCTGTTGAGCTTTAGCTGTTGCTGAGTAAAAAGTACTGCATAGTGCACTTATATCAATTAATAAACACTTAAATATTTAACTGCCTAACTAATAAACACTATATTTAACTATCTAAATGAATAAAATAAAGTTACTGAAGCACTAAGATCACTATCAGTAGTAACAGCCTACATGTAACTACTGACTGTGTTAAGAATTAGCAAGCACAATGAAATAAATGTCCTGTGGTTGAAATGTGACAAAATGTGAAAAGTTAAAGTAAAATGAATGCGTTTGCAAGGCACTGAAATATGTTGTTGTCATTGATACATTAATCAAGATTTAGATTCTCCAAAAGCAAACCTCCTGTGTTCTGTGCTTTTAAAAGTGATTTAGGGAAACAAGTCTTACATGAAGCAGCTTTTATTTCTAAAGTACTCTCATGTTTTATTTTGCCTTTCAAAAGAAAAAGAATTAGCGACACAACACAGACAAGGCCACTGAATAGACTTTGGGTGAATCTGAACTATGTGTGGTGCTAACCATAACAGATGACACTGTGGTGTTGGTGACAGCTAATCCAGTCCTGGATCAGCTCTCCAGACTTGCAGCAAGTTTGGCTCTTAGAGTCGATCTATAAATCACTGACACCCTCACCATTGTGCACACATTCAAAAACACACATAAACCAATAAAATCTGTCTATTAAAGATCGTCTCTGCTTTCAGCCTGAGACAAATAAAAACAAAAAATCCATATGAATTTGTGCACATGTTCTAAAAGTATTAGTTTAAAACTTTATATTAAAACCATATCACTGATTCAGTTTTTATTTTGCTCACAGACCGTTTAGAAACACTTCATCTGAATATTTTTTATATTGTTTTTCATCTTAAATACAAGCATCCAGTTGAATCTGGAGGAAAGTTTTTCTGCCTAGGTTGTCCAAGTTGGACATATCTGACCACATTAGAAACTTAATTAGATGTCAATAGGTTTGTATTTGTGAAAGCTAAATAGCATTTAAATCTGGAGGGTAGCAGAGCTTCAGTTTCTTGACTTGAGTGACTAAAATTTAACCCAGACAGCTGTTTTTAGAAAACAGACATTGCATCTGGAAATGCTGTGCTTCATTTATCAAGATCAGTAATGATGAAACTTTAGGACTAACTTTTTAATAGAGATGAACCTAACAGACCTGGTTTATTGTTTCATAAGCCCTCCTTTTGGCCATAACTCACTATGGTTGCCATATATATATATCTATACAATCGTGCCAGATTGTCAAAGCTCCCGCTGACATCCCAGTTCTGCAGGGGTTGTGGGTTGAACCTGGACCAGAGTCTAACTGAATGTGGTTTCCAGTCATCCAACCACCTGAGAGTCTTTTTGAAATTTATCTTGCCTGACCTGATAGTGAGCAGCCTCACGTTTGCCAACAATGAAAGAAAGGAACTCAACAATCTTCTCGGGAGTGCTTCATCAGTCCATGTTTGACGTGCTGAGAGAGAGGAAAGTCAGCAGAAGCATTCTTCTCTCTGCGTTTGAAACTCAAGGTTTACAGTGAAAAAAATCTAAATCGTCTCGTTGGAGAAACTCTACACATGCATGACGTGAAGGAAAGTCAGCTTTGATCAATAATAAATCAGATTTTTATGAGCAATGCTCATATCGCCTTTATTTACCTTGCGTTTCCATGTCACCCTGATAAGACGGCAGACATTTATGTGCCCGGATAGATTCACAGGATTATGGCTCATAGAAGAGGTCCAAGATCAGGACTTTTATTGTTCAGGCCGTCACCATTATTCAGCAGCTGTGTCAAATGTTGGCATGGCCTTCTCTATCATCAGCTAAATTATATGCGTCCTCTTTCCTACCAAACACTCATCCTCGCCCTCATACACAAGCTTTCAAGGGCATTTTTCTGCTCAAGATAAACAAGCCTTCCTTTAAAAGTGGTAACAGCTTTTGAATAAAGTTGTTACAGCTTAGATTTAAAGCACAGAGCTCCTTAGCCAGGAAATATTTTTTCTTTTATATGCCTCTGGATTACAATGACAATGATACGCTCATGTTTGGCATGTGGGTACAGCTAAGCCTTGGTTGTGTTGACAATGGCAGAAAGCACATTCATCCAAAGCACAGATGTCAGTCTCTGTGAACTCGCTAACTTTGGGGCCAATGTACTAAATTTGTCATAATAGTTTAGGTTTTATTTAATGCAGTAAAACGAGATTATATAATATGGAGAAAAGGGCAGATAAGGGTAACAAATGGTGACATTGGTGGAGAGAGGGAAATGAAAAGATTATTTCTGAGGGAAATATGTTCCGTGAATAACTAATTTTCTCCCTTACAGATTTAAATTTTTTAAATCCTTAAATACATTTTATTATCAGACAAAGATAACCTGAGTAAATACTACTGACAGTTCAAGCAATGGTTTTGTTTATTAAGGGCAAAAAGCTATCCAAACCAAGTTGGCCCTATATGAAAATAATTTTCCCCTAAACCTAATAACTGGTTGTGCCACCCTTGTTTGCAACAACTGCTATCAGGCATTTGCAAGAACTAGAAATGACTCTATTGCATTGCTGTGGAGGAAATATGGCCCACTTTTTTCACATCAGAGGGGTTTTAGGATGAGCAATCTGTTTAACCCTCTAATGACGAGAATTATTTATAGGCCACCTGAATTTACTTTCATTTTAGTCCAATAACTGATTGCTTCTACCCCGTTTTCCAAGACGGCTTAAAATATGTATTAGAATGTGTTTCTAACTGTGCAGTAAGAGTTATGTGTCAAACAAAAATGCATGCCCGTCTGCACTGACAGGGATGACATTAAGAGGGTTAAGGTCATGCCACAGCATCTCAATTGGATTTAAGATGTTGGAGGCATCCAGGGGTGCACTTGGATAATAATCCAAGTGCACCCCAAGTGTGCTTCAGTTTAAGGTCATGAAGTTATGGCTGAACATTCTCCTTCCCACATTTTCTGGATAGGTCACCAGTCCATCAGTCCGTCTATTTAAGTAATTTTTTTTACTTGTCTGGCTGTAATTGAGACTGGGTGTGAGGAGTGAAAATTTAATACAACTTTTTAAAGAATGTGGTTAATCACAGTCACTCAGTAATTTAACAAGAAAGCAATTCCTTTTTATTACATGGTTGGTTTGAATAGTTGTTTCCTTAATTCAATTCAATTCAATTCAGTTTATTTATATAGCGCCAATTCACAACACATGTTGTCTCAAGGCACTTCACAAAGTCAGCTACATACATTCCAATTAATCCTAACCATTGAACAGTGCAGTCAGAGTTAGTTATTTATTCAAATTGGATAAAAAGTTTTTCTGTCTAAAGAAACCCAGCAGATTGCATCCAGTCAGTGACTTACAGCATTCACTCCTCCTGGATGAGCATGTAGAGACAGTGGACAGTGACTGGCGTTGACTTTGCAGCAATCCCTCATACTGAGCATGCATGTAGCGACAGCGGAGAGGAAAAACTCCCTTTTAACAGGAAGAAACCTCCAGCAGAACCAGGCTCAGTGTGAGCGGCCATCTGCCACGACCGACTGGGGGTTTGAGAGAACAGAGCAGAGACACAAAGAGAACACAGAAGCACTGATCCAGGAGTACTTTCTATGGGAAGGAAAAGTAAATGTTAATGGATGTAGCTCCTTTAGTTGTTTCACCTAGAAAGAAAGAACAGATAAACTCTGAGCCAGTTTTCAAGGTTAGAGTCTGAAAGAGAGCACATAGAGTTAGTCACAGTAAAAGCTCAGTCAATCGCCATGTCTAGGAGAGAGAAAGGGTTAAACACTAAAAGACAGAGCTGTGTGGATCATCGGTAGAGGGTGAGCATTAAGTTGTTGCCAGCAGAAGGTCGGACGATGCCCCTCTCCAGAAAGGTGTCACAGGTAGACAAAGAGACAGGCCAGGTGTAGCGTCTAGGAAGAGAAAGAGAGAGAACATAAAGTTAAAAGCTGAAATAATAGCAAATAATGCAGAATTAGAGAGTAGTGTGAGAATGTAGTGAAGAGGGTGAAAGTGGTCATTATGTCCTCCAGCAGCCTAAGCCTATAGCAGCATAACTACAGAGATAGCTCAGGATAACCTAAGCCACTCTAACTATAAGCTTTATCAAAAAAGAAAGTTTTAAGCCTAGCTTTAAAAGTAGACAATTTGTCCATCTAGAGCCCACTGATGGCCATTGTTTTACTAAAAACTGCAACGATTGGGATACCTCTCTCTGTCAGATTGACAATAACCATTGGAAAAGAGAGGGTGTCAAACAGGTAGCAGAAATGGAGGGTGTGTTTGCACCTCAACCATAACTGAGTCGGTTTAGGCTAAACCTGACTCCCCCTTACTCCATCCAACAGGGAGGGAAGAAGACGGAGGTAAACAAAATAAGGAAGATAGCTCAGGATAACCTAAGCCACTCTAACTATAAGCTTTATCTAAAAGGGAAGTTTTAAGCCTAGCCTTAAAAGTAGACAGGGTGTCTGCCTCACAGACTAAAACTGGAGCTGGTTCTACAGGAGAGGAGCCTGATAACTAAAGGATCTGCCTCCCATTCTACTTCTAGAGACTCTAGGAACCACCAGTAAACCTGCAGTCTGAGAACGAAGTGCTCTGTTAGGAACATATGGAACAATCAGATCTCTGATGTATGATGGAGCTGCATGGGAGAGTGTCAGGGTGGTTTCCGGGCTGTGTTAACAAGGCTGGTGGCAGATGGGAAAAAACTGTTCTTGTGGCGTGAGGTTTTGGTCCGGATGGACCGCAGCCTCCTGCCAGAGGGGAGAGTCTCAAAGAGTCTGTGACCGGGGTGGGAGGGATCAGCCAGAATCTTCCCTGCCCGCTTCAGGGTCCTGGAGGTGTACAGTTCCTGGAGCGACAGTAGACTGCAGCCAATCACCTTCTCAGCAGACCAAATAACACGCTGCAGCCTGCCCTTATCCTTGGCTGTAGCAGCGGCGTACCAGATGGTGATGGAGAAGGTGAGGATGGACTCAATGATGGCTGTGTAAAAGTGCACCATCATAGTCTTTGGCAGGTTGAATTTCTTCAGCTGCCGCAGGAAGAACATCCTCTGCTGGGCTTTCTTGATGAGGGAGCTGATGTTTGGCTCCCACTTGAGATCCTGGGAGATGATGGTTCCCAGGAAGCGGAAAGATTCCACAGTGTCAATTGTGGAGTCACAGAGGGTGATGGGGGCAGGTGGGGCTGGGTTCTGCCTGAAGTCCACAACCATCTCCACTGTCTTTAGAGCGATGAGCTCAAGGTTGTTCTGGCTGCACCAGTCCAACAGATGGTCCACCTCCCATCTGTACGCGGACTCGTCACCATCAGAGATGAGTCCGATCATGGTGGTGTCGTCCGCAAACTTCAGAAGCTTGACAGACTGGTGACTGGAGGTGCAGCTGTTGGTGTACAGGGAGAAGAGCAGAGGAGAGAGAACACAGCCTTGGGGGGAACCGGTGCTGATGGTCAGGGAGTCAGAGACGTGCTTCCCCAGCCTCACGCGCTGCTTCCTGTCAGACAGGAAGTCAGTGATCCACCTGCAGGTGGAGTCGGGCACACTCAGCTGGGAGAGCTTCTCCTGTAGCAGAACTGGGACGATGGTGTTGAAGGCAGAGCTGAAATCCACAAACAGGATCCTGGCATAGGTTCCTGTGGAGTCCAGGTGCCGGAGGATGAAGTGAAGGGCTAAGTTGACTGCATCGTCTACAGACCTGTTGGCTCTGTAGGCAAACTGCAGGGGGTCCAGGAGGGGTCAGTGATGTCTTTTAGGTGTGAGAGCACAAGGCGCTCAAAGGACTTCATCACCACAGAGGTCAGGGCGACGGGTCTGAAGTCATTAAGCCCTGTGGTCCTTGGCTTCTTGGGAACAGGGACGATGGTGGAGGACTTGAAGCAGGCAGGCACATGACATGTCTCCAGTGAGGTGTTAAAAATGTCTGTGAAGACTGGAGACAGCTGATCAGCGCAGTGCTTCAGGCTGGCTGGTGAGACAGAATCCGGACCAGCAGCTTTCCGGGGGTTCTGTCTCCTGAAGAGTTTGTTTACGTCCCTCTCCTGGATGGAAAGAGCCGTCCTCGGCGTGGGTAGGGGGCTGGTGGGGGGAAACTTCAGGGTGGGGGTTGGAGGTGCCAAGGCCCCTCTCGAGGTTGGAGAGATGGGGGTGGTGGATTGTGGCTGCAGCTGTTGGGGGGTGTCGTGGAGGATGGTTGCAGGACTGTCCCTTTGTCTTTCAAAGCGGCAGTGAAACTTTATCACATGCTGCTTGATAATTTTACCTATTGGAAGCATATATATAGTAAAGAGAATTGGCCCAAGTACTGAACCCTGTGGTACTCCACAATTAACCCTGGAGTTTAAAGATGATTTATCATTTACATGAACAAACTGGAATCTGTCAGACAGATAAGATTTAAACCAGCCTAGCGCTGTTCCCCTGATCCCTACAGCATATTCCAGCCTTTTTAAGAGAATATTATGGTCAACTGTATCAAATGCAGCACTGAGATCTAACAGAATCAGTACAGACACAGGTCCATTATCTGAGGCCATAAGAATATCATTAGTGACTTTCAGCAGAGCTGTTTCAGTGCTATGATGAGCTCTGAAACCTGACAAACTCTTCAAACAGGTCATTGCTGTGTAAATGCTCACACATTTGATTAGCAACTATTTTCTCAAGAATTTTAGATAAGAATGGAAGATTGGATATAGGTCTGTAATTTTTCAAGTCATCTCGATCAAGCGAAGGTTTCTTAAGTAAAGGTTTAATTACAGCTAACTTAAAAGCTTGTGGTACATATCCATTTAATAAGGATAGGTTAATCATACTTAAAATGGGGCTGGTAATCAGAGGGAACACTTCCTTAAATAATTTGGTTGGGATTGGGTCTAACATAAAGTTGAAGGTTTAGATGAAGCTAATATTTCTGATAACTCAGGAAGCTCCACAGGATCAAAGCAGTCCAAATACAAATCAGGTTCTACAGTTATTTCCAATGTTGTCTCACTTGCTGAGGATGAAGTAATCATCTTCGGGAGTATGTCAAAGATTTTCTTTTTAATAGAATCAATTTTATTTAAGAAGAATCCCATAAAGTCATGACTGCTGATAGCTATGGGAATGGATGGCTCAACAGAGCTAACACTGTGTGTTAGTTTAGCAACTGTACTAAAGAGAAACCTAGGATTATTCTTGTTCTCTTCTATTAATGATGAGAAATAAGCTGTTCTGGCTTGGTGAAGTGTCTTTTTATACAACAGTATGCTATTTTTCCAGATTAAGTAGGAGTCCTTTAGGTGTGTAGAGCGTCATTTTCTCTCCAATTTTCTAACATTGTGCTTTAAAGTATGCAGCTCTGAATTAAACCAGGGAGCTAGCCTCCAATGAATAATGACCTTCTTTTTCAAGGGGGCTGCATTGTCTAATGCACCACGCAATGATGACGTAACACTATGAACAAGAGAATCAATTTGTGAAGGGGAAGAAACAAAATTATTGCCCTCCACTGTGCTATTCTGTGATAATGAGGAAATCAAAAGTGGAACAGATTCTTTAAAGGTTGTTGCAGCATTGTCTGATAATGATCTACTATAATGAACTTTTCTTTCAGGTGTGGAGTACTCGGTTAAATTAAACACAAAGGTTATTGCAAAAATGGTCAGACAGGACAGTCAAATGTTTTTCAAAGTTGCAATTAATAAATTGCAACTTTGTTTAACATCTGTATTTTGAGCTTACTCAGGTTATCTTGGTCTGATGCTAAAATATTTTTAATGATCAAATATTTTTTCACAACACTGTATCCTTATAAAATGTCATTTTCTTCCTGTGCTTTTATCCTTCAGGGTCTTGCTGGTACCAAAGGCGATAAAGGGGAAAGAGTAAGATACTCCATTTGTAGACTTAAGCCGCTGTTAGAGCAATCTTCTAGTGAAAATGTTCCTTTTCTGATCTAAAACCTGAAAATTTGTCACTTTTCCCTCCTGCTCTTATTTAGAAGAAATCCCAGTCACTGGTTCTTTCTCCTTAATTCAAACATACAATTTATATCTCTATCCTATTTTCAAGCCTGTTCAGAGTGAACCAAATCAAATCAGTGTTCTTGGTCCACCGAGGGCAGTATCTGAATTTTTTGCTGGCGCAGAAGCAAGGACATCAACCCTGGGGGCTTGCGAGACACGCTACTCACTGACTTGAATCAAACCTGAATGTTGGGGACATTTGTACCTTGCTCCATCTAATTTTAGCTTCAAGAACCAAGATGAAAGTCTTTGGGAAAGAAATCAGAGGATTTTCTCCTCTGAGTTACATTTCTGTAAAGTGGCCTAGTTCTGAAAAAGGATCGTGATAATCTGATGGGGATTTTTTAGTAGTTGGTTACCCCTACACCTAACGTTTTTCTGCCTGTGAGTCATGAATAGGGATGCCAACAGGGCTGCTTTTATTAAAATCTCTCTCATATGATTTTATGAGGTGGTTAAACATTGCATTTTTCTTGAAAAAATGCAGGCACATAATGTCAAACTTGATGTTAAATTTTTCTGCATCCCATAAAAGATCTTGCATAACTGACCTTTCCATTTTAAGCCATATTTTTAGAAGGAATCTCTACTCTATAGATCTTCACACATTCCGTATTAAAAGAATAATAAAAGCAAAGTTTTTTTTTTCTAAAATACAAACTTTGTATTAAAATTCCACAGTCACCCCAAGAGTTATGTTTGATTTATTAAAGAAATCTACATTTTCATTGTGTAAAATGACAAACACTTCCCATGTTATTTTGATTATCAGTTTTGAAAAATATAAATATAAAAGAATTAGTGTGGGATAAAGGTTGGCAGTGGTAATAAAAGACCATTAGGATCTCTCCCACCCGTTAATTAACCTCTGGTCTGACGGTTAAAGTCCCTGTGGCTGCTGGAATGGAAAGGTGCTTTTGGTCTGGATCATATACAGGTCCTTCTCAAAATATTAGCATATTGTGATAAAGTTCATTATTTTCCATAATGTCATGATGAAAATTTAACATTCATATATTTTAGATTCATTGCACACTAACTGAAATATTTCAGGTCTTTAATTGTCTTAATACGGATGATTTTGGCATACAGCTCATGAAAACCCAAAATTCCTATCTCACAGAATTAGCATATTTCATCCGACCAATAAAAGAAAAGTGTTTTTAATACAAAAAACGTCAACCTTCAAATAATCATGTACAGTTATGCACTCAATACTTGGTCGGGAATCCTTTTGCAGAAATGACTGCTTCAATGCGGCGTGGCATGGAGGCAATCAGCCTGTGGCACTGCTGAGGTCTTATGGAGGCCCAGGATGCTTCGATAGCGGCCTTTAGCTCATCCAGAGTGTTGGGTCTTGAGTCTCTCAACGTTCTCTTCACAATATCCCACAGATTCTCTATGGGGTTCAGGTCAGGAGAGTTGGCAGGCCAATTGAGCACAGTGATACCATGGTCAGTAAACCATTTACCAGTGGTTTTGGCACTGTGAGCAGGTGCCAGGTCGTGCTGAAAAATGAAATCTTCATCTCCATAAAGCTTTTCAGCAGATGGAAGCATGAAGTGCTCCAAAATCTCCTGATAGCTAGCTGCATTGACCCTGCCCTTGATAAAACACAGTGGACCAACACCAGCAGCTGACACGACACCCCAGACCATCACTGACTGTGGGTACTTGACACTGGACTTCTGGCATTTTGGCATTTCCTTCTCCCCAGTCTTCCTCCAGACTCTGGCACGTTGATTTCCGAATGACATGCAGAATTTGCTTTCATCCGAAAAAAGTACTTTGGACCACTGAGCAACAGTCCAGTGCTGCTTCTCTGTAGCCAAGGTCAGGCGCTTCTGCCGCTGTTTCTGGTTCAAAAGTGGCTTGACCTGGGGAATGCGGCACCTGTAGCCCATTTCCTGCACACGCCTGTGCACGGTGGCTCTGGATGTTTCTACTCCAGACTCAGTCCACTGCTTCCGCAGGTCCCCCAAGGTCTGGAATCGGCCCTTCTCCACAATCTTCCTCAGGGTCCGGTCACCTCTTCTCGTTGTGCAGCGTTTTCTGCCACACTTTTTCCTTCCCACAGACTTCCCACTGAGGTGCCTTGATACAGCACTCTGGGAACAGCCTATTCATTCAGAAATGTCTTTCTGTGTCTTACCCTCTTGCTTGAGGGTGTCAATAGTGGCCTTCTGGACAGCAGTCAGATCGGCAGTCTTACCCATGATTGGGGTTTTGAGTGATGAACCAGGCTGGGAGTTTTAAAGGCCTCAGGAATCTTTTGCAGGTGTTTAGAGTTAACTCGTTGATTCAGATGATTAGGTTCATAGCTCGTTTAGAGACCCTTTTAATGATATGCTAATTTTGTGAGATAGGAATTTTGGGTTTTCATGAGCTGTATGCCAAAATCATCCGTATTAAGACAATAAAAGACCTGAAATATTTCAGTTAGTGTGCAATGAATCTAAAATATATGAATGTTAAATTTTCATCATGACATTATGAAAAATAATTAACTTTATCACAATATGCTAATATTTTGAGAAGGACCTGTAGAGCTGTCTCTTTGTTCTTCAGGGTGATGTCCAGTCCCAAGCAGCAGTGAGAGCAATTGCACGGCAAGTCTGTGAACAGATTGTCCAAAGTGAGTACTCACTTTGCGTTCTGATGAGCTTGTCGTACATTTGTGGTAAAACTGATTTTAAAAAGATGGTAAAACCACCTATGTTTCTTCCCTTCTCTGCTACTTCTAGGCCATTTATCTCGCTATAACTCCATCTTAAACCAGATCCCCCAACAGTCGTCAGGGTCGATCCGAACAGTGCCCGGACCACCGGGGGAGCCGGGCAGGAGAGGCCCTCCTGGACCTCAGGGAGAGCAAGGTCCGCCTGGAAGACCCGGTTTCCCTGGGACTAATGGCCAGAATGGCCAACTGGGTGAGAGAGGTAAGATGAGAAGATGCTGTCATGTCCTTGATGGATTGTGAAGGCTTTTCTACTAAATAATTCTCATAAGACCTAACTCATTGGTGTTTAATGCCAGCAAAGCTACACATCCTGACAGTACTAACAGTAATAAATAACAACCAGGAATTTTGTTGTAGCTCTCTTCTGACACAGGGACGGTTATTTCTAACCCATTTGTGGTTAGGAATAAATTCAAACACCTTTGCATTTGTTTCTACCTAAATGGCTAATATTATGCACAAGGGTATCACATTAGGTGAACATGAGAACGTTACTCAGAACTTTGAAGGAGGTTTGCCCTGTTTAGACCTCACACATTTAATTGTTGTTCTTCTGACTGTTGAGGTGAGAGTGAACAGTATGGTAAGATCGAGTCTGGTACATCATTTAAAGAGGTCTCAAAAGAATTGGAAACCACACACTGGACTCTCTGGAAAGTAGTCTACAAATGGAGGACATTCAAAACAACTTCTAATAAGCAGACTCTTGGTCTTATGAGAAGATCAACACAGGACTGAGGGATGAGGCATAAACCACAGCTAAACTACTACTACTACTGCTAAACATTCAGTTTCTCTGATTGTACATCACCATTTTATTTTCTACCATGAAACCACATGTATATGACATTAGCTTAAAGCCATAATGAAGTTGTGATTTGATAGACTGTGATCTTGTTATACTGCTTTAATGGCTACATTGCTATTAAACCTTTTTGAGCAAAACATGGACTGATTATTTATAGAAAAGACTTTCAGCTGCTTCCATTCACTGGTGCTATGTTTTACATAGGCACTGCATTACTCACCTATATAAGGATTCCTGGTAACACAGTTGGAAAAAGAACAAAATCTGGATTGGAGTAACAATACTGGTCAGAGCTACCAGAATGTTAGTTCTGGTAATTTTGTCATAGTCTGTCATTCACCGCCACGGAGAACTAAATGCTGACAGGCCTTGCTGCAGAAAGCTTTAGGTGCAGGTCCGTTGCCTTTTTGAGCTGCTGCTCTCAGACGGCATTTATCCTGATTCTTCCTGCCCACTGGATAACTCAACATATAAATCTTTACTTCTTCCTTCTTGTTGGCCATTGTGTTTTGAACCTGAGTTTGATGATCCATATGTAACATGAGTTGCCTTGTCCAGGGTTTCTAATTTTTTATGCTTTTTATATACATTTATTTATTTTGAAATGAATTGCATAACTATAAAGAAACCACAAAACACTCCTTTAATGTTCCTATGAAAAGTCTTCAGATAAACCTAGCTAGGAGAACTTAAATTAGCATGCCAGAATGAATGGTAGGGTTTCCACTACAACTATTACAACTTGAACACAATGTTTTAGCTGGATGAACAACAAATACAAGCTATACACATTCTGGGAGACTTTTTATGGGCCGTTCTGCTCTCACTGTTTCTTTGTCTGAGATCCATTCTGCTTGTTTGCTGTATTTTATGGTCTGGCCTTCCCAAATCACATTAAAGACAGTAACTTTAGTATCCATGAGGTCATTCCTTTGCTACAAGGTCTTTAGAGGACAGACGGCATTTATGAGACTCCATCCTAATCACTGAAACATGCAAGCCACACTGAAGAACCATATTTGAACACAGCCTAGATGCACATAAAGAGCAGGAAAACTTAAGAACAGATGAATGTCGGTCCAGCTATGACTCATCCTCATCAGGGCTTCAGAACTTTGAATCTTTCCAGTTAAATGTAGAATCTTTTGCCACTGGTCCATCACATATAAACCACATTTCAGTTTAAAAGCTGTAATTGCAGTCAGGCAAAATTGTGCAATATAGGAAAACTATTTTTTGTATCAAATAATAATGCAAATTTTCAAGACAAAGAGAATAACTTGTTTCTGAGGTTATGAATTTTTCTTTCCTATTAGGAAGGTCGTAAAAGCAGCAGGACTGAAAAGCCAAAGATCTGATTTTATTGTGGTTCTATAATATTTGAAAAATAACTCATGAAATTATTCAAACAAAAGCCTTTCTGAATAACAGCCTGCCTTTGATACATGATTGATTCGACTTACTTTCACAAAGAATAAACATGATACTGATTGAGATGGAAAGATTTTGAATGAGTGGTTGAATATGAAACTACTTTAAAGTCTGCTAATAGGGAGTTTTAGATTCCTGCCTATGAAATCTAATAGTGGAAAAAAAGCGATTTTGTTAACGAGCCGAACATGTACATGATAAATATATGTCATATAACATGAGTTATATGACATATATCATAGTTTTTGCAACTTTTTATTGAGTTTGTAGCTCATGAGTTATTTTCATTCCCATTTCTAAAGTCAAAAAATATGTAAAAAAATAATAATAATAAAATATATATATATATATATATTATATATATATATATATTTATATGTATAGCTCACAGAAGAGTGATGGGTATGGAACACCATCCTCCACTTTAACACAATAACCACTCAAAACTAAAGTAATGATGGCTTGAAGTCTCCAGTTTGAATGTGAATTTATAAGAAAGATTTATATCTTGTTTTGTCCAGTGAGGAGGAGTCAGATGAGGTGTCTGAATGCTTGAAAACCTTACAGACCAGCACTCTTCCCAAGAAATTAAAAGCTCTGTTGGGCAAGCCATGCAATTCCCTACATGGCGAATTATCACTTGTGACAAAAGGTTAAATTGTGCCAGCATTCAGGTAGATGTAATTAATTCTGCTCCAGTTCTGATCAGCATTATTAAATTGATGTTCCCAGCACTCCCATTTGTGTGAAAACAGTGATGGTGTAAAACAGCAGGAGTGAATGAAAGCAAATAAAAGTATCACTTTTCTACATATTATCAGTCCATGTTTTACTCGTGAGCCTTTAACTGCACTACAGTAATCATTAACAGCACCTCGAACTGTATAAGCCCATGTACAGCTGTTTTTTCTCAAAGCAACATGTAGTTAGACCTTAAAAAGTCATTTGAAGCTAATTTTACATATTTTGTGGTTGGACAAGAAGCCAAAATTCTTCATTTGGTGGAGACACTGAAAAAAATTAGTTGGTGCTGCAGCTAATTACTGTAGGTAAGCATGTAGGAGGAGCATTTGAAGAGAGCAGTTATTGATTTAACAAGGTGATTCATGGACAGCAGCAGAAATTTTTTACTGACAGAGGACATTCATTCATTCAGTCATTGTCATAATGTTGTATTTTTGTGTGATGGACCAAAAGGCAGACAAGCACAGAGAAAAGCAGAGTGGGTTCGAAACTCCTTTAATTTAAAGAGAGTCCACTTACATGCAGGCGAGGTGCTGGATGACAGGATAATCCTGATTACAAGGCAGTTTGAAACTAGAACTTAACAGGATCCGGAGCAAGAACGAAATCCAAAGAGACATAACGACACTGCGTGGAACAAAGGACGAAGGCAAACTTAAATACAGACAAAGGTGGACAAGGTAATCAGAGGAACAGGGAACAGGTGAGACAAGGAGGCAGGGAAGCAGAGAGAGCAGGTGAACCAGATAGGGACAAATGAGGACATGGAGGAGCTAGACGAAGAACAAAACTGTAAACACACCCAGGGACCAGAACACGGGGGAACAGATCTAATAATAATAATACAAACAGTCAACAGAAGAGAACCTAGGAAACAGAACCCAGAAACGAGGACTTAAGGACTAACCAAACAGTAACAGAAAAAACACCTGACTAAACGTAACTAATTACAGAATCAAAACCACATACAATAAATTGAACGTAACCTAAAAAATAAGACACCAGAACGGGAACTCAAAGACTAATCATATTGGACAGCAACCACCTAACTAAAACGTAAACAAATACAGAACCAAGAGACACACTGTGACATTCATTCATTCATTCATTCATCTTTTATCCTGCTTATTCCATAGTGGGTCCCGGGGGGGCTGGTGCCGATCTTCAGTTTTCTACGGGCAAGAGGAAGGGTACAGGACAGAAGGCAGGACATATATAAGTTAAAAACCAAGGTGAAAAAAAACTATTCACCTACCTGAGAAACTTTATGCTCACATACAACATCCTCAAACACCTCAATGTTCTAGCTGTTGATTCCTCTAGAACTTTGTCAGAGTTGTAGCATAAACTGTCCTCATTCCTCAGCATATTGTGTTCCTTCCATTGAACATAACATTCCTATTGTTTCATAATCCTTTGGGTAAAAAGGGTTTTAAAAATTACATCTTACTCTTGCTCCTAACAGGATCTTTGGGGAAAGAGTGTAAATTTAATCCTTCTTTTTGTATTGTCAATAGGTGATCACACATCCATTCAACACGTTCCTGTTAAAAAGCTATTTTTTGTCAAAACCTTTTCTCTCTACCAGAACAAGCAGTCATGCTCTGTAGTTTCAGATGATATATCATCACCCATATATGGTTTGCCTTTCCAGTTTCAGAGAGGCATGTCTTTAAAGACTCTTTTTGTGTTTGAAAACTATTCTGTTTTGTAAAACAATTGGTCATTTATTTTAGGCTCCTAGAAGATTTTTAGGTTCTTAAATATATTTGCTGAATCTAAAGCTCTACTTATATTACAATTGAATATCACACTGATTTAGTAAAATCCCTAACAAAACTCAATCACAGATGTATGGGCACCACTGACAGATGGACATCCACCTAAATGTGGATGCCTGAATTCTGTGTTTTCAGGTTTGCCAGGAGAAAAGGGAGAGAGGGGGAGTCCAGGCATTGGGAGCCAAGGACCACGAGGACCACCCGGTCCGCCCGGTAAGAGACAACGCAGTCCTGAGGATGATTATTGAACTAGGTTTGCAGAAATCACAAGCACTCTGTTCTGCTTCAAGCTCAAATAACATTCAGAGGTTCTGTAGCTACAACCAAAATATGACCATGTAAAATGACTGTACATGAACATTCATTTTCTTTTCCAGACAAAATATTTGCACAGTGTTCTTATTGTGTACCTTCTAAACGACACCAGAATGTCTGAAATATTAAAACAATTAAATGAAGTTACCCACAGCCCTAATGCTTTTAGGATTCACTCTCTACTGACTCTCAAAGTCAGGATGGCAAGCAGAGGTTTCAGCCTATGAATATAATTATCTGTATTGATTTTCCTGCATGCGGTGTGGTTATAGGTTTGTGTTATAAAAATATGTCAGTGCTGGTATTTTCAGTTTACTGTAATCGATACTTACAAGAACACAAACTTCAACTGAAACCTTCCACGGTGACATAACTGAAAAGACAGAACATATATAAACATATATCAAACCTCAGGTTTTTTTTAAGGAAGTTGTATTCTCTGTGTAGAATATTTTTTATTAAATACCTGTGGGATCATAAATTTTGCACTTAGCTAAGGAAACCCCCTTTAAAATATTGATATCCTATTCCTCCAGACTGCTGAACTGTCCTGGTGGAGCAGTTTGTCCTGCGAAAACATCAAAGAGGCCTGGGGCTAAATTTCAGCGAGGAGCTGCGTTGTTCATGCTCCTGCCCTCTGGACATTCACTATCGGCCTCCCTTATCTAGAAACATTGCAGTTTTTCTCTTGGTCTCGGTGGAAGACACACGCGTTTTCTCTCTCTCCCTCCCTCCCTGCTTCTGTTTTTTGTCTGTATTTTGTCTGTAATTTGTCTGTATTTATGGAGGATATGCAGAGCCTCGCTTTACATATCCTCCATACTTGTAAATTATGGATTTGGTCAGCTGGACTCTCAACGTACTTGATCAAATGTTTTCCGACGGGAAGACAGGGTAAAGGAGACCCTCTTGTCCAGGCGGGACGTTCTTCTCTGGATACACAATGAATTCTTGGCAGCAGTGGAAGATTGTGTGCCTGACTACAATGTCGGTCGCGGACGTAGAAGATGTGTACATATTTGGACTTTTGATAACAGGATTTCTGCTTTTTGGAGTTGGTGGTTACCTGGCTTATGGAGTGATTCGCAAAACGTGGGCAGCTGTTCAAAGCTTTCCAAAGCTTCCTGCGATGTTAGATGGAGTCTGTAGAGCAATCAACACTCAGACTGAAATGTTAAGAGAGCAGAATCGCAAGCTGGACACGATTCTTGAACAGAATCCCAGCCTGGCAGTGGTTGGACTCAAGAAGTTAAAGGATATAATCTTGGAGAAGTTGTACGCTCCAGATCTGCGGAAAGTACCAGAAATTTGGCTATTTGGATTCGCAATTGAGACATACCAGTAAAACTCTTAAAATGGTTCGGAATTAGAGTTGCCAACCGTCCCTTGAAAAACGGAATCGTCCCGTATTTAGAATAAAAGGTACGCGTCCCGTATTGAGCTGAAACGGGACGCACGTAGTCCCGTATTATTAGGTGGATCAAACATCTTCACTAAAATGTCAATAGAATTAATAAATGATGGGGTGCTTTATATTTAACATTACGGTAAATTCATTACCAGCCATATCCTGCTCTGTGACCAATGAGCTGACAGAATATTTCGACTCATCTCATTGGCCAGCAGGTACCGTTGCTAAGGATAGATACAGGTGTTACGCCAATTCGCGTTTTCCCATCAGATACGGTTTCCCCAGCGTCTCCTCGCCGCTTACGTGAAAAAAGGCCCGTGTTTGTTCAGCGCTTGTAACCAGCGCTCCGTGCTTCTGCCGCAGGAGATCTACGGACACCGTGAAAGCTCAAACAACGTGTTTCGGCGAAGTTGTCCCACTTTTTTACAACTGTGCTCTCATGATAGATAGATAGATAGATAGATAGATAGATAGATAGATAGATAGATAGATAGATAGATAGATAGATAGATAGATAGATAGATAGATAGATAGATAGATAGATAGATAGATAGATAGATAGATAGATAGATAGATAGATAGATAGATAGATAGATAGATAGATAGATAGATAGATAGATAGATAGATAGATAGATAGATAGATAGATAGATAGATAGATAGATAGATAGATAGATAGATAGATAGATAGATAGATAGATAGATAGATAGATAGATAGATAGATAGATAGATAGATAGATAGATAGATAGATAGATAGATAGATAGAGTGCTCGGGAAAAGGCGAAGTGTCACTCCAGTGGAACAGCAGAGAGGTGGATGCAAGTTCTTCAGGCAGCTGACATCCCCAACATCCAGGCTATTGTACCCTTTGTCCTCAGCATCCCTTCTTCTAGTGGGTTTGTGGAAAATATTTTCTCCATCATGAAAAATAAGTGGACTGATGTGAGGAACAAATGTTCTACAGAATTAATGAGAAGTGAGCTAATTGTCAGTCTAATTAATGAAATGTCCTGCTCAAAGTTTTACTCGGTAGTCCTGAAAAGCAAACAACTCCTTGCAGCAGAAAGAGCTCAAATGAAATATAAATGGAAAAAATAGGTTGTTTCTACATAATTCAGTACTGCAGTTTTTAGTTCACTAGTTCAATATTTTTTTCACTACACCTGTACAGTCATGGCCTTTAAGGCACAAGTGTTTATGTTTACAACTTTTCTACAGACTTTATGTTTTCACTAAATGCACTATTATGAAAATGTTTTGCATTATACTGTTATGCTTTTTTATATTGTTTTAAGTTAAGCAGGACGGAGGTCTTTTCAATAGTGGTTTATTTATTTTAGAAGGATATTTGTTTTTGTCTAGTAATTTTATTTTGCAAAAAGAATAAATTATTTTATAAATTGCTGTATAATTGTTTTTCCATTAATATTTGTATCAGTCAAAACATGCATCGAATTAAACTTGGGTTCGAGTCAAAGTCATTTCACACAAAGAAAAAGGGTGAAAGAAATCACCAGGCCGGTAGAGGTGCAGACAGTGGAGTTGGATAGCCCTACCAGGAGGTGTCCCTTATTTATTTATCAAGGAGTTGGCAACCCTATTCAAAATTCACAACTGCCTGAACCACAACATCTATTGTTTTTCTAAATCTGGCTCCCCAATGTGGCCTTGGCAACTTCTGCTTACTGGCTATCGACAAAATATCTCCTGGATGTTATATAAACACGATCCTCTTCCCCAGCACTACCCTACCAGCTGTGTGCTGATGCGGCCGATTGATCAAACTTCCACCTCTCTTCTCAAGGACAATGGCACTTCTATCAGTGTTGACAGTCTAATTCTTGCAAACACACTCAGACTTATATATATTCACACCCTCAAGATTCCACCGTACCCTTGATAAATCTTTACTTATGTGTGTGTTGCTTACCCCTGCTGAGGTTTTTTGTACTATTTCAGACTCTATTCTTGGCAGAATAGAGTTTTTTTTCCTCCTATCTTACTTTACCTAAATGTGTGATTTCATTACTTTTCATGGATTTTCAGATTTCTCAGAAGGATTACCAGCAAAAGCCAAATATTATTAGTATTTGAAAACTTGAACTAAAGCTGTTTTTACACCAATGACCAGAAAATGTTTGATTTCTTAGAAGGATTGTATTACAACAATTTCATACCAGTGAAAGCCAAACATTATTAGTATTTCAAAAGTTTGGACCTACCAGTGACCCAGCTTCTCTACTTAGACTTCAGTGAGTGCCCATGACTGTTACTATTTGAATGATGGGACCACAGCTGCCTCATCCAGCGACCTCAAGGATTAATATTATAATTTTTCTTCTAGCACAGGATGAATTCCTTACCACAGAGGACTCAATGAGCTAATTACCTCTATTAGAAAGATTGGATTAGAACCAGCTCTTACCAGTAAACTCCCAAGGATTGTTAGTGTCATCTGATTTGTTTTTCTGTGTTTGATTTTCTGTATCATTGTAATGTTTTTTCTCGTGTACAGCGCTTTGAGTGCCTTGTTGCTGAAAAGCGCTATATAAATAAACTTGACTTGACTTCAACCCTTTTTTATGTCACATTGTTAAAGCTACAGAGACTGAAGCAGTTTCAATGAACACCTAGTTCTGAATGGTGACAGGGTTTAACCTTGCGTGTGCCGCTTTTTTCGCTTCTGTTTGCATTCTTTCTCACCAGGCGTCTCGCTGCAGGAGTCATTCTACCAAATGTCAAACCACGGTGCATACACATCCTTCTGACCCATCTTTTAATAGAAACTCTTTCTCCATCTTCAGGCCAGCCAGGTGAAGGTCGGACAGGCAGCCAGGGCCCATCTGGTCGGCCCGGGAGCCCGGGACCGGCGGGTAGACCTGGAAATCCAGGAGCTACCGGACAAGCTGGACCGCCAGGATACTGTGACCAGAGCTCATGTCTGGGATACAATGTTGGAGGTAAATATTATTAATTTGTTGCTGAACTACATTTTGAATTTCCTTTCAAGTTAAAAACAAAATAGGACAAATATATTAATATTGGTTGAAACAATAAATTATTTATTTGGTATTTTTCACAATGTTACATTTGAGTGCTATGAATCTCTTCATTTTCCAGTTATAGACTTGGTTAAAATAATTTATTTTGCACATCTTAAAGCCACGTCTCAGTATAACAGGGTTTGTGTTTATTAGAGTAGAGGGATGTTCCAATCAGGATTTTATGTCTTGATTATGCATTTCATTTGTTGTCTTTAGAATAAGATCAGAAAGAAGAAAGAGACATGTGTAGAGTTTATTTTTCCTGAAAGAACGAGGTTATGAATGGGAGACAGCGTCTTATCGTTGCTAGTTATTTCACACTTTTATGCTGTTCCACATTTGCTGCACATTAACGAAAGTGACTGCTTTCACTTTTTGCAGACAACTATGGTTTAAATGCTGTGAATGATTACTAAAATGGGTCGGGGGGGAGGGGGATTCACCAGCTGGAGGCATCACAGGGGAATGTGCCTTAGCAGAGTAACGTCATGACAAGGATGTGATTTATGTGGGAAAACAATAGAAACCGGATGGTTCTCGGTACCTTTTTTTAATTCCCACCTCAGAAATGTGTGAGAAACATGGTTTTAATAATATTAAGGTTTAGATCCAGTTCTGCAAATGTGTGAACACTCATGCAGACAGTGTACAAAGCAGATTAGGATCTGGCAAATAACATTTTGACTGGAAAGTTTTCTTTACTAATATTATTTTTTATCGTACAGTACAATGGGGCCTTAGCTGAATTTGGAGTTTGTCCTGTTGTCTCTGAGTAGTGTTACTGAAAATATCTACTGCTACTAATGTTCCAAAACAGCATTAACAACGTGGCCTTAAAATGTTAGAAAATGTTATTTTACCAGCGACCGTCTGCCCTCAGATAGTTACTGTTCTTGTAAAGTTCTCAGAGTTGGACAGAGATCCAACTTTTATTGTTGTTCCACTTGGAAGCCTATTCATTTATGGCCACACAGAAGGATTAAGGACTTAACAGGTCAACGATATTTGTCTGTGTTGAAATCTAATAAAATATGCCCAAACACAGATTGAGGCACACAGAACGTCTCTGAATATTCATACAGATGTGGATCTTGCAGGCCTCCACAGTGGACAGTTTTAAGCCATTGCAGCAAAGTCGTAATATATCATCTGTGAAACGTAGCTGATGGATGAGACGTTACTTCATCCACTAAAGCTAATTTATTTAAATGGATTCAACTTTTAACGTTGTTTTCTTTTCATCTTGTGTTTAAGAGTCCTGTCTGCTACTCCCAACACTTCAAGGTTTAAACCGAGCCTCCCTGCCTGACCACTTCAAAGGCAGACTTCACTTTAAAAACTTTTCATTTTCTTTTCGACATTTTTAATTTTAGGTTAATATTTTACACGTTGCCAACCAGTTATGTTTTATTTATTAAGTTTGCATTTTAAATTTTGCTGAATTCGGAAGTATGAATGACATTTTTTATTTGTTACAAAATATTATAATTAATATTATTTATATTGCATCTTTCAAACAAATATGCTAATAATTGCTTCAAGAGACATGATTTGGTAAAGAAACATTTAACAGGAGATAAAACGAAAAGCAAAAAACAATGGGTTAAAGTGAAAAATGAAATGCTACTTAATAAAGAAATAATTAAAATTGTGAAAGAAATTTAAAATAATTGCATTTACAACATAAATATAACTCAATTTGGAGGCCCAGGAAAAGCCTGATTGTTAAAAAAATTTCTTTCAAAGATGAAAGTGAGTTTGTGAATCTGATCTCCTTAGGTATGTTACTCCAAGGAATTGGTACCCTGCCCATCAAAGCTTAATCACACTTACTTCTCAGACAAGATTATGGTGTGGCCCCAAGAGCTGTGGCTGCAGACCTAAGCTTAAGGCCAATGATAAAATGTGTGGAGTACCAAGACATATTTTGGATATTTCACAGATTTATCCCGTTTAAACATTTTAGAGAAGTAAAGATTCCCTCAGCCTCATTTATTTACTGTAAACTGCATATAAAGCATGGTGGTGGTGCTATCAAGGTCTGTTGTTGTTTAGGTTCCGCTGTAATTCACTCTAATTCAAAATATAATGACTACATCACATTTCCTTAGTATTACATCAGATCCTCAGTCAGACAGCTAAAACATTAAGAGAACTAAGTGCTCCATTTTTAAAGCTTTTAAATTCATGTTACACTTAAATGTAGATACAAGAAATAACTGCTTATGATTATTTAGGCAATGAAGCTGTGGTGTTTAAAACTAACAAATGTTTTCTGAATCTACAACCTGTTTTCCCTGTTTCATTTTCTGCATCCGATGTTTTTTATTTGTGCTTTCTAAGAAGTAAAAAGAAAAACACAGACTTGAAACATTCACTGTCACATTTCTGTATCCATGTATGAATTTCTAATGGTGTATGTTTCCTTTCTGTAAAAAGGGAGATGGTTCTGGGACTAACGTTTCTACTTCCTAAATCCTGTCCCAGCAGTTTGAGATGTTTTGTCTGAAAATCTTTCTGTCTTTGGGTTTTTCTTCTTCATGTGAGGTAACATCTTCTCTCCTGCTCTCTTCCTCCTCCCCTTCCCTGTTCTCCCTTTTTGTGATTTGAAGCTCCACAGGATTACAGGAATGATTACTGAGGAAAAATCTCCATCTCTCCTCATTCTCCTTCTCCCACTATGCCTTGTTCAAAAACATCCAGACATTCCCCAACAGGCCAAGCAAATTTCAGCTCTCTGGAGTTTCTTTATCAGTCTTGAAACATACACTTAATTTTTTTGACCCGCCCCCTAATTTTGGGTTAAGTATCAAATTCGTTAGAGGTAATAGAAGCTGTTTTAGTCTTAGTTGGAACATTTGATACAATATGTCTCATAAAGCAACCAAAAACATAACACCTTCCACAATGCTGCCACCAACAATTACTCATGTTTCTCTCCTATCGCCTGCTTTTGGCTCAAATCTCATTAGAGCTAATCACTTCTTTCAAAGCCCAATCAATCAGCTAAACAGTGATAAATAGCACTCCTTCCTGACAGCCTGGTTTACCTGTGCACATCAGATTATAACATGCTGAAAATCTATATTTTACCCCTGGAGTAATTTCACTGATTTAATAACTAAAAAAACTAACACATCTAAGCTTTATTTAACCACTCTGAACTAGTGAGACCTGTGACCCTGCATGTCTGTCTGCATGCCTGATGTTCCTGCCGAGTCTTTTACCTTGTTTTAACAACACTACATCATTTTTATTGGTTGTTGCATCTAGTTTTAGTTTTCTTTTGCCTCACTCCAGTCCTGACCCTAAATATCCCCTCCGTACCACTCCAGTCCAACCCCTGCCCCACAGCGGCGGCTACCAGCCCTACAATCCTTCCCTCAGACAGCTGTACAACCCCGCTGCAGTGGCGTACAACAACAACCAAGGAGGAAGCGAGGAAGATGAGGAAGAGCAAGACGCCAACTATCAGGGTTACCACTCCCAGTACTACCCACAGCAGCCCTCCCAGTTTAATAACGGGCACAATGGGTACTACCCGGGAAACTCTGACGATGTGGAGCTGAGGTCCCCGGGGGTCATTAGGAGGCTTTCATAAAGCATGGTCACGGAGGAGAACTGAAGAGGAAGAGCGGACTCACCTTAAGTGCTTGAGCCCCAAAAGACAAAACCCATACACTATGGACATGTGCACTCTTCTGAAACTGTGGTGAGAACCCTCCACCCTGCAGTGGGTTTCCTCCAAGGTAAAAAAAAAAATGTAAATATCTCTGTGATATCTGTATGATATGTGTGTAAAAGGGAAGTCCGAAAAGTGCCTGATCTGTGTCCCCTTCGTCCAGTGATAACTCAAACCTTGAACCCGTTCTTTTCCATCCTACAGCTCTGTGAAGCTGCGTGTCTCCTGGCAGCTGACCACTGAGCGTGTAACTGGACATGTGCATCTTGTTTCTGGAGCCTGAATATTTCCTTTGTCAAACCCCAGAGAACAAGCGCCATCATTTGTACAGTCTGCTTTTTATAACGACTCCCTGCACCCATTCTCTTCATTTCAGTGTTAAACTTAACTCTGCCTGCAGTATTGTTGAGTTTTCTACTTTAAGTTTCGTCTTTCATTTCTAAACTGTTAGTTTACAATTTAAACTTTCAGAAGCAGGTTTTATTGAAAAATTGAAGGCTGTTACATTTTGTCCTGCAATACTTCATTCTCATCTCAAAATGAAGTTTTCCTACTAAAATGTCAACAAAAAACTAAGCTGTTGTGTCTTGTGTTGCATCTCCTTTAATTTTCTTATGCAAATTTGATCCCACTCACTGTGGAAGCTGTATCGGTTAAACTTTGACCTCTTGCAGAAATTAGATAAGAGGTATTTTAACATTCACATAAAAAAATGAAGTTGGAACACTTCTTACATTTTCTCACCTCACAAACTTCAATATATTTTCTTTGGATGTTATGTGATAGACCAACAAAGTAGTGCATAATTGTTGATTGAACAGAAATTGACAATTTCCAAATTTTTTTACTGAAAATAAACTGAGACATGTATGTGTTCAACCCCCCTTCATCCCTATACCCTTAAAAAAAATCAAGTTTGCCCTCATAGAGGAGATATATTAAACATGGAGGTAGATAAAGTTGACCTTTGTAGCCTACATGTGGTAGAAAACATTGCACATCCCCATAAACAGAGCCGTCTGTGAGAATCTGTTGAAAACTGATGCTCAGAGATCTATTCCAATTTGAAATTCATGTATTACTTTGCTTTCACTTTATAATGATGCAGTACTTGTGGGCTAATTATATAAAATCACAATAGTATAGTAAAGGTTGTGGAAAAGCACTGAGACACCGCATGTTTGACTACTGCACCCTTCGGTACAAATTAATGTGTTTATTTTTCTGAATTTAAAACCACAAAAATACAATAAGTCTAAGACAGGTTCAATAAAAACATTTTACAGCATTTATGTAAAGCAGTTTTGCTTAGAAGAGATGGTCCATTAGCCTGTTTTACAGTTCAATTAAACAAGACTGAAACACAAGAAGAACACAAGTCTCGACCACAGTCACCATTCGCAGCATGCTGATCTCATTACTTGAACACAATAATTGCTTTCAGTGTGAGACCTCCAAAAGGCAAAAACCTAGCTCTAACAGATGTCACGTTTCTGGGCCAAGTCCGATTGCTTCATGGTGGCATAATCTGGAGGAGAACCCACAGAATGGGATTTTCTCTGATCGGAGCTGTGCCGCGTGGTGAAATCTCAAGCTGTTCCTGGATAATTCAGCTCTGCTGTGGTTCCGTCATGGTTAATACCGCTCATGGACAGCTTTTGTGTGCAGCCCTACACAAACAGAGTGATGGGGACCGGGTGGTTGCTGCTGGCATGGAAGTTGTGGCTTAGTGCTTTGAATCCAGGCAAAATTCGATGGCAGTTTTTGGAAAACAAAGAAACCTCTACTGTAAATTTACAAGTCGGATTTTATGAAAACAAACAAATGTTTGAAGCCTGCTGCTTTCTGTGTTTAATAGTAAAATCCAGCTTCAGTTGCTCTGAGGAACTTTGATTTTATTTCATCTTGTAGTCTTCAGGTCTACAAAGAAAAAAAACATTAGGAAAACACATTAGTATTGCGAGCGACTTTGAGGAAATAGACAGAAAGTAACAGATGAGAAACTGGACAGATCGTATCGCTTCTTCTTTTAAGCTTTTCAAAATGAGTTTAGAGCCAGTATCCCGCTTTTGTGTTTTTTTCCCCCTTTAATTTTGAGAGATTGCAGCAGACAGGTCTTATCTGCGGATGCTGTATGGGTTTTGTTACAACGTGGGAAAAATGTAATAGCTCTGCTATCAAATACAGCAGTAATGTTTATACGGGGTCTGGGTGCTTGCTTGTGTGGTATGTGTGCATTTGTTTTATAGAGGTGGCTCGTCTAATCATCTCTTGCCTCTGCTTCAGCATTTTTCAGAAAGAATATGAACTACGTGTTTAATAAAGGGTAATGACTGAATTACCCTGTGAGACCTAAAGCCTGTTGCACATGCGCACACACAAACAACACACACTTGATGAGTAAAATGAGTAAGGCAGAGTGCGAGGCTGAGATACGTCTCCTAGATAAACCGGGATTAGTTTGACCTTGATAGCTGCACGTCGGCCAGCCGGAACGAACGCACGAGCTGATTGGATGACGACACTGAGCCAATACCCAATTAGCGAGGGCTCATTCATCACCTTGAACATGCACTCTGACATCAAGGAGAGGCGTGTTGTATAAATGTGTATTATGCACACGATACATAAACTGAATGGAAACATGGTTTTGCTTCATTGATTCGCTTCATTTAGGCATTTTAGCTCAAATGTAACAAAAGTAAATTATGTTCAAGCCAAAGGCTTTGAGAAAATATTTACACCAATACGTGCCTTGCGAAACAGATCATGTCCCTTGACCTTTTTCATTTGGCTATGATGCAACCTCAAACATTAATGCTTTTTTTTGTGTGATGGACTGACACAAAGTGAAGTGATAGGAAAATAATACAGTTTTCAGGATAAAACGTGAGCCATGAATATGAATTGTATACGAATCTCTTCAGCTCCTCCAGAGTTACCATGGGCCTCTTATCTGATTAATGCTCTCCTTACCAGGCCCATCAGATTAGGTGAACATCCATGTCTTGGTAGATGTGATGATGATTAAACAGTGCTCCATGAGATGTTTAAAGCTGAGATTACAACCCTGTTTAAAACTTCCTCTCTGACCCGTCTACTGCGTTTCTTGGTTTTCATGATGCTGTTTGTTCACTAATGGTCTTTTAACAAATTTCTAAACAGAACAGCTGCATTTAGACTGAGATTAAACTACAAACAGGTTGATTCTTTTCGAATTAGGTGATTTCTGCAGGCAATTGGTTACAGTGAATTTTATTAAGATGTAGAAGAGTAAAAGGGCGTAAAAAAATACAAACCTCACACACCAGATTTTATTTGTCAAAAAAAAATCATTTGAAAACCATGTATTATTTCCCAACCACTTCACAATATGCACTACCTACTGTTGTCTACCAGATTATTGCCCAATAAAATACCGTTTGTGGATGCAATGTGACATTATGGGGGAAAGCTCATGGGGTGTGAATACTACTGCAAGGCAAGGTGTATTGATACTCTTTCATAGTAAAAATAAATGTTTTATCCCAGCCTGAATTAGAGTTTTGCGTTGATCTTGACAAAGTAGTCGGAAATTATACTTTGTTTGATCTCGAGTCGTGTATTTGCAAGAAAAGACAAAAGCAGCAGCGACGCTAGCAGAAGCAGTGACTTCTGCTCCACATGAACACACTGTTTGTACCAGGACTATAATATAACACCTGTGTAGTTGGCAAACTGTATGGTTTAAATGAAAGCAGAAATGCCACAGGGAAGCAGCCCAGTACTTCATGTCGCTGTTGATGACTGAGTAATTGATTTTAACCTGCAGTGGGGCCCCTGAAGATAGCACAATCCGTCTCTGTTTTACTGGAAAAACCAGAGACAGGCGTCTGAAAACAAATAAATCCAGAAGAGAAGAAATGTCACGTGTGCTGGGGCATGGAGAGGCAAGCAACCACGTGACAAAGATCAAAAGTATAACAATTTACTTCCCCTAATGTCATGACATTCACTGAACAAAGGCATGAGGCATTTCAGTGTGTGCTCGAAGCTCACTGTACCTATTCCACTTCTATAAAAGAACGTTAAGCATCTCATTTACTCTATGTATGAAATATTTAGAACATTATGGAGAGTCTAGACTTTTAAATTAATATTTGGGTGCTAAGCAACTGAGCAGTGAACCTGACCTGAACGATGGACAAACTGATGGATTAGCAGATTAATGAATGCAAGGGCTCCATGTTGGGCAGTTGAATAGAGAGCGCCCTCGGCTAACTCGTTAGAATGAAGATGCTGTGTTGCGGGGGGGGGGGGGGGGGGGGGGATGCGCCAGCATGACATTACGATGCCAGCAAACTGCAGGTCACAGTGTCAGTCTAATCTCCAACCTGAAAATACTTGAGCCAGAAAAGCCATGAATATGATTATGTTAAGCAACAGATGTTATGTCTCTCTTTCACACACACAAATACACACACACACACACTGCTTCCAGGCTGCAGGGAAAACTCCCCTTTCTGAGCATACTGCGGTTGTGCATCAGTGTTCATTCATTTAAAAAGCTGCTTAGAATATCATAAAGTGCACTTACACCAACATACATAAGACTTACATAAGAAACAAAGGCTTATTTCTATGCAACAGAGCACAACAGACTCCTTATTATGAATAAAGTGGCCACCAGTTCAAGTTTCAGTCATTGTTTGCCATGCATATCCTGTCACAAGCTGGCTGACAATCATTCGCTCCCCAACCCACATGTGTTTGTGGTTAAAATACAAAAACACCATCTTTAAGTCATTCTGCTGGAGGGGAGCGGTGTCCAAGTCAAACCAGCCACAAGACAGTGGCTGGCATGCTTCCTGACAGGAATCTGTTTAAGTGTCCGTTGCTTAGGAGGACAAAAACAACACACAGCTGTGTGTGTGAGAGCACCTGGACTGATCATTGGTGGGCAGTTCTGAGCAGAATAACTTTGAGAAATCCCAGTCTCCCATTTGTACACTTGTGCATAAAAACTTAAAAGGCCTTCCAGAAGTATTCATACCCCTTATTTATAAATTTGTTGAGTGTTTCTCATTTCACCAGTTAGTTTTGTACATTTAAAGTCATTTTCTACATTCTACTCAGTCCAGTGCAAAGAAAATGTGTTATATGACACCGATAAATATCTGCCAGCAGGAGGTCCCTAAGGGTTATTTCTGTTTGATTTGGGGTCATCATTTTATTACCATCAGGTGGCCCAAGCTGGGAGCAGAACCAGATTAAATTTGAAAACAGTGTAATACAAAGTAATCGTGTTCTCAGATCATGTACATGACAAAATGGCAATTTCCTGGTGCAAATTAGCGAAGGGCTGAAATTGGTCACACAACCACCACAGACAACAGTGCATCTTATTGGGATTTAATATGACAACAAACCAAAATAAAACACAGGGTAATACTGGAAAAAAGGTGGGCAGAGGTTCACCAAAAAAGTACACCCACAACTACAACACAATGGTTTAGATCATAGCTTGTTAGAATGGCCCAGTCAAAGTCCAGACCTAAATCCAATTGAGAACTGAACCAGATGTTTCAGGTCTTATTTGTAAAAAAAAAAAAAAAAGTATAATTTTCCATCCACTTCACACTTATGATCTACACTGTGCCAATTTATCACATAAAATCCCAATAAAATACATTTGAATCTGTGGTTGTAATGTGACAAAAAAAGCTTTAATTTCTGGTGCAAAACACTGCAGTTGCTCTGATGGTCAGAAATACATCACTTAAAGTCCACAAGTTGACAAAACACTAAGATATCAGAGCAACTAATAGACATACTGAATCAAAGGGGCGGTTACCTTTCTGAGACTTTATCATCAATGACACACAACTTATTTCAAAGTGATTTTCATCACTGGTGCTCAGGTTCTTTAGAGGGAATGCCATATAAAAAGCTGTGATTGTTATGGGTGCCAAGTTTTAGACACAAATAAATGACTGAGGGCATCTACATACGGGATCCACAGCCTGGGGAAGGCGTCGATCTCCTCCTGAGTGTACTCGCTGAGCTTCCTGGGGATTTCTCTGGGCTGAGGAAGCTCCTCTGTCAGATTGGCTCGAATGTCATCTGGCAAGTCCTACGCAGGAGAGGGACAACGTTTTTTTAGGCCATAAAACTCAGAAAGGAGGAAACAACAAGGAGGGTGTGAAAAGAAAAAGGCCATCAATTCTACCACATAAGTAGATCAGATATTCTACACAAGACTTGAAGAAAGCATCAGGGTCCATTAGTCTCTAGTGTTAACGGTCTCATTGTTATTCAATACAGATGCCAGTATGCCTACGGGTTCATTTAAGGAGCAGGCAAGAGTTCAGCAGCAATCAAAAAACCTCCAAACTTCCAAGAAGTGTAAAAAAAAAAAAAAAACACACTGCTGAATGCTCTGAATTGTAGATTACACTGCAGACAGTGACAGAGTTCAGAGAGGCCGTCAGCAGCTAACATTGGCTGCTAACTTCTGGACCTAATTTAATGCTGTGCTGTCACACATGCAAACATTAACTAAATAAAATAAACAAAAACAGTGCGGTTAACACCACTTGAAGAAACCAGGGTTTTAAAAACTGATGTCTGATGCCTCTTCTTAACAACTCTGCATTAAACTCATTAAGGTAATGTGAAGCATCAGTGGCGGTGGCTGGTAAGATGTTCAGATGGATACAAGTTGTTAAACAATAGGACAGAGAACTTGGAAATACAAATGTTTCCATACACCTGTTTTCTTGTGCCATGCTTTCCCAGACCTTAAACCAATTTGCAGACATTGAACCTTGCATAGTCTTAGCTGTCCAGTGCAGCAGTAAACTTCCCTGCAGCTCTGTTCTGGTCTACACAACCCCCAGAGGGATGTAATTAGTCCCTTTAGCTACATCCCAGCTTAGCTCAGCAGAGCACAGCTAATTTTCTGCTCACTTCTGATTCTGATCAGGGTGCAAAGAGATTTCAATGGTTTTTGCAGAGCATCGTGTAGTGAGAACAAAGCTATGAGAGCTGTGGAAAGGCTCGGGTCGGGTGATCCGTTTAGTTTACCTGGAGATGCTCGCTGTGAAACCAAAAACAACACAGGTCCCAGTTTAGGTGGATACCTGAGAAATGTAGTAACTGGTGTGTGGAAGGAGAAAGGGGACTTGTTTACATATTTTAAATAAACTATTGGCTACAAAAAATCTAAAACTGCAACACAAAGAAAATCTTTGATTTTGTAAAATAGTCATCAGTGTAGCGTAAAAGGTGCTCCCAGTGTCTGCAGGACCAAACAAAAAGAAAAGGACTTCCTCCAAAAGTTATGAGATTTATGGAAAACAAAACTCTTACAGTAGGAATGCACATTGTTACAACTCAGAGACATGAGGCGAGGGGACTCACATCCTCAGGAAAGATGTGCAATCGTTGCATCATTGTGCGCCGGTGCAAATTTCGAGGCAGCATCCCATACACCGCCAGCCTCACAACCTGCAGGGAAGAAGGACAAAATGCAAACAATGACATTCCAATAACAGTCTCTAGCAACTCTACATATATGTTTTTCCTATGTTTACTTCTAAAATGAAACCATATTTTGTAAGGCGAGGAGGCTTACATGACTTGGACGGGCCTAACTAGACTAAGGTTCTGGAGAGAGACAATGGACAGACGCAGTGCTGACAAGCTGTTCTCCTGTGTTATTTCCACGTCTCCCGCCTCGCCTCCAAACTTCACTTCAACTCGATCACCGGCAGGACTCCCCCGTCTAAAACCTGCATCAGCAGCAGAGCCAGCAGCCGACTCAATGCCTCCTCCGAGACCGTCATCTACAGACCGGAACAGGTCGTTCACCTGATCCCAATGCTTCCCACCGGACAGGAGCAATTTCTATGGGATTTTTATTTGCTTACACTACCTGCATGAACGGCTGTTGTTGCAGCCGAGTGTTAAATGATTCTGACCAGGGCCTGTTTTTGTTTAGCATCAAATCAGGACAATGAGGAACATTTGGAGGAGCAGCTGCTGGGGTGCTTAGATTCCTCTGAGAAGCATATACAGGTCCTTCTCAAAATATTAGCATATTGTGATAAAGTTCATTATTTTCCATAATGTCATGATGAAAATTTAACATTCATATATTTTAGATTCATTGCACACTAACTGAAATATTTCAGGTCTTTTATTATCTTAATACGGATGATTTTAGCATACAGCTCATGAAAACCCAAAATTCCTATCTCACAAAATTAACATATCATTAAAAGGGTCTCTAAACGAGCTATGAACCTAATTATCTGAATCAACGAGTTAACTCTAAACACCTGCAAAAGATTCCTGAGGCCTTTAAAACTCCCAGCCTGGTTCATCACTCAAAACCCCAATCATGGGTAAGACTGCCGACCTGACTGCTGTCCAGAAGGCCACTATTGACACCCTCAAGCAAGAGGGTAAGACACAGAAGACATTTCTGAACGAATAGGCTGTTCCCAGAGTGCTGTATCAAGGCACCTCAGTGGGAAGTCTGTGGGAAGGAAAAAGTGTCGCAGAAAACGCTGCACAACGAGAAGAGGTGACCGGACCCTGAGGAAGATTGGGGAGAAGGGCCGATTCCAGACCTTGGGGGACCTGCGGAAGCAGTGGACTGAGTCTGGAGTAGAAACATCCAGAGCCACCGTGCACAGGCTTGTGCAGGAAATGGGCTACAGGTGCCGCATTCCCCAGACCTGGGCTACAGAGAAGCAGCACTGGACTGTTGCTCAGTGGTCCAAAGTACTTTTTTCGGATGAAAGCAAATTCTGCATGTCATTTGGAAATCAAGGTGCCAGAGTCTGGAGGAAGACTGGGGAGAAGGAAATGCCAGAAGTCCAGTGTCAAGTACCCACAGTCAGTGATGGTCTGGGGTGCCGTGTCAGCTGCTGGTGTTGGTCCACTGTGTTTTATCAAGGGCAGGGTCAATGCAGCTAGCTATCAGGAGATTTTGGAGCACTTCATGCTTCCATCTGCTGAAAAGCTTTATGGAGATGAAGATTTCATTTTTCAGCACGACCTGGCACCTGCTCACAGTGCCAAAACCACTGGTAAATGGTTTACTGACCATGGTATCACTGTGCTCAATTGGCCTGCCAACTCTCCTGACCTGAACCCCATAGAGAATCTGTGGGATATTGTGAAGAGAACGTTGAGAGACTCAAGACCCAACACTCTGGATGAGCTAAAGGCCGCTATCGAAGCATCCTGGGCCTCCATAAGACCTCAGCAGTGCCACAGGCTGATTGCCTCCATGCCACGCCGCATTGTAAGCAGTCATTTCTGCAAAAGGATTCCCGACCAAGTATTGAGTGCATAACTGTACATGATTATTTGAAGGTTGACGTTTTTTGTATTAAAAACACTTTTCTTTTATTGGTCGGATGAAATATGCTAATTTTGTGAGATAGGAATTTTGGGTTTTCATGAGCTGTATGCCAAAATCATCCGTATTAAGACAATAAAAGACCTGAAATATTTCAGTTAGTGTGCAATGAATCTAAAATATATGAATGTTAAATTTTCATCATGACATTATGGAAAATAATGAACTTTATCACAATATGCTAATATTTTGAGAAGGACCTGTACAGAAGTTTCTAGTAAGGGCTAGGCATGGGTCGGGGTCAGAGCCACGCTTCACTATATTTACATGAAAAGATTTTAACAAAAAAAAGAATCCAAAATGATCTAATTCTTTTTTATTAAAAAACAGGAAAACATTAGTTAGTCCCACTGCTGGTAATTTATTAATTATTTCTGGTATAATAATTTTATCGATAACCTGTTGCTCAGCTCTTCATATAAAAACACAAAATACAAGCTGTTATAACCATCTTCATGTAGAGCCTGCAATCTAAACAACAGTTATGGGTATAATATTTCCAAACAGCAGGATTTGTCTTACAAAACAAGAGGAAAATAAGGCAGCGTCGGTCAGGGCCATGCAGACTGCACTAGAGCTACACACATTTAACAAAACACATTAATGATATTTTTCAATATTGTGATTCTATCATTATGACAACTCTGCCACTAAGCATCATATTAGGTGTGGAAAAAAAACTCCAGGAAAGATCAAGTGGCCAAATATACTGAATGCATTGCACCTTAAATATCACAGCCTAACAAATATTGCATTAAAGCAGGTTTTTGTGATTGAGAAATTGCACATATGGAAATTGTGATGATGACTGAGATTTGACAGCTCTAGTGGACACAGACACGTCATCTTTGTATCTTTACTGTCGTGGCTTTAAATTTATAGAAGTCAAATATGCAACAGGGAATAAATAACCCTCCTTTTGTAAAGCAAATCTGCCCCAGCACCGTACATACGGCAACCGGACCCACCATACTGTGTGAGTAAGCTGTCAGGACAGAATATGTTTGACAAAAAAGAAAAAAACTTGACTATAAACTTTAGGACAGTATGACAGATTGTTGTTTTTTTTACTGTTTTAAAGAAATAGCTTTTCAAAAGCTACTGTTGTACCTAGATTTCCAGCTGGTGCCTTATAAAAGATCAGCCAAACATAAAATTATGACTTTGGACTTCTGGTTTTTCATTAAAACAAAACAAAATGAACAGATATTTTAGGCGTGCACGTTCTCAGTTTAGTCGTAAGATTAATTTAAGAAGCGACACCGGCGTTTTAAAGCAAATCATGAGAAACTGAGCATGAGAAATTTAAAACCTTATAGCCTCAGAAATAGACCATTTCACATTATGGTTCCTGTGTTTCATAAAAGGGACATAGAAGGTAATACTGATGTGTTTAATGTATGTATAAAATAATTAGTGTTATATCACAAGCAGTCTGGCATCACGTTTAACATAAAGAATAATCCTGGGACCATGAATATGCAAAAAGAACCTGAAGCTTTGGTGTTAGACTAAACCTGACAAGAGTTTCAGAAAATACGCAAATCCACTACCATCTAATCCCACTCTCCTGCATCACTTATTAATATGCACTAGCAGCCCATTGGAAAAAGGGGATAAGTGTCAGATCAGGGAATGGCACCCCTTCCTTGAATCTGCCAAACGTGGGTATTGTACTAATCTGTGTGTGTGTGTGTGTGTGTGTGTGTGTGTGTGTGTGTGTGTGTGTGTGTGTGTGTGTGTGGGTCAAAAATCAAAAATGCAGAATACGAAAAAAGAAGGCGGTGCAAGGTATCCTGGGCTGACATTTCTGAACGTTTAGAATTTAGTCTGCATAACACAAGCATCAGAATGCAGAGTTAGCGACGCAGCTCACCGCTTTTGGGTCCTTATGGTGAAGCTGAGCAGCTGTGACTTGTTTAAATCCACCAGGAAACCTTTAAAAAGATAACAAAGCTGTGTCAGTTTTACAGAGTCTTAAAGTGCCACGAAGTATTCAATCACATTTTAGTAGTCGACAGTTATGAAGTGGAAGGGTTAGACACATAGTTGTTAAACCTTTTGACAAATAAAAATCTAGAAAGGGTTTCCTTCCCCTTTACCCTGAAGTGAAATTCAGTGCAACCAATTGCTCTTCAGAAGTCACTAAATCAATGAGTACCATTTCTGTGTGTGTAAATCCAGCTGTTCTGTAAAGCCCTCAGAGGTTTGATTTACAATATCAGTGAACAAACAGCATCGTGAAGACCAAAGATTGCAGAAGACCGGTCAGGGAGAAAGATGTAGAGAAGTTTAAAGCACCCATTTTTCAAAAATGAAAAGTATAATGCACAACTAGTATATACCTATCATAACAAGGCGGTCCACCTAATACTGACAGCACTGGCAAAAAGAACGTTAATCAAACAAATAGCCAAGGGGCCGATGGTAACATGGTAGAGCTGCAGAGATCCACTGCTCAGCTGGGAAAATCTGTTGACAGCAACTATTAGTTGTCCAATATATCATTTCCTTTAACTTCATAGTTCTGTGTTGCTTTGCTTGGTCTACCAAAGAAAATATCTAAAAAAACAAAATATGTTGCAGCTTCTGGTTGCAACATGATTTGAAAAGGATCAAGTAATATGAATATTTTTGCAAGACACTGCTGGACACGGTGTGACAGTAATAACAAGCAGCTTTATATGATATATATATGATCATTTCTCCAACTAAACAAGACTGGGGTCTAGCAGGGACAAAAGTGCATCACAGAATGAAAGAAGTAAAACAAGGCACATCTAGCTAACATTTCCTGGTCTGAGCAGTGCTGTTTTCATTAATTAAACAACAAAAAATAACTTTCACAGGAAGTGTTTTAAGAAAATATGGACTTAATTCAAACATCAACTGTAATGCAAATAAATTACATGGAAATTGTAAACGATATTATTGGTGCTGTAAACAGCTCCACGTGAGCTAAAATGCTAAGTTTAAGCATTTATGACAATTTCTCTCTATGATTTATGAAAATACTCAACTAGAAAAATAAACTGATGTGATTTAAGCGCATGTACAAGTATGAAACAGTCGGTTTACAGGGACGAAATAGAAATGAGAATCACAGGATAGATAGAAATTAGCAGTGAAATCAAATTTACCCTGTATGTGATGAGTAGACTTTCTGCTCCCATTTGTTCCCCGAGAAAGCTACATGTTTGCTGTTTATCACCACGACGTGATCACCGCAGTCACCTGTGAACAGATCAGAGTGTTTTGTGTTGGTTGGTTTGTTTCTCCAGCTGACCGTTTCATGAATAACAGTTTAACAAAATAAAGTCACTGTTTGGCAGGGGATTAAAGATTCTCATTTTGCCTAAATATCAAAGAACGACTCATAAAAGCTAATGAAGGTAATTGATCTTCATCATATTTCACTTTGTTCATATGCCTAAAACTGATGACTTTTGTTTTCAGGAACTGTCAGATATAGCTGTTAAAAAAACTATCATTCAAACTCTCAGCACTTAAGCAGTGCTGTTTCAACCTATGTTTATGCTTTACAAAGCTCTTAATCAGTATACAAATATCAGTAAGTATATGCAGTTCCTATTAGCAGAACCTACATCTAAATATACATCTCTGACCAAAGCGAATGCAACATAGGCAACTGCAACACAAGCCGCCAGTTCATCCAATTAAAGGAGGCTCATTTTATCTGCTGATCCAGGTTGCACTAAAAATATCCAGCTAAATTTATTTTAATGACAGACTTTTTGAGTTGTTTTAAAGCTACTAAATATTTAACCTCACAGAAATGTAAGTATATAAATGCTTCTGTGATTAAAGAATCAAAGAGCACAGATTTTACAATAAAAATATTAATATCAATGCATCTCCTGATTGATATATTTAGACTTTTTTTAAACAAACTGCAAGCGTTACTTATATATCCAGATTAGAATGTGACTTTAAGAAAAATCTATTAAAAATATTGGTAGTTAAATTTTAAGAAGCGTTTGCGGCATTAAGAAAAACCAACAAAGACTAATCAGACTTTGAGATTTGCCTAAATTGAGCCTTTTTATTGTATTACAAATTACATTTTATAACAAATGAAATGTTTTAATTAGTCCACTGCTGCCATCTTCTGGCTATTTTAAACTTCAATAAATTTAAGGGCAGATTGTTGGCATTTCACAAAGAAAACTGTAGTTTCCAAGTTGTGTGAGGGTTATATAGGCGTTACAGTTACAGCTGTGGCCGATAAAAGAATCCCCTGCCTCGGACAGGGCCTTTACTCACTGAGAGCATGGTAGATAGGCTTGTGCTTCCCCTGTAATCTGACAGAACACATGGTTGCGATCTTGCCAGGCGGCTGCATCCTGGCATCAATGAGGAACCAGGATCGGGCAAAGGTGGCCCATTGCTATAAGGGGGCAAAATGGCAAAATGAGAACAGAATAATGGGACAAACCTATATACAATCCCTCTAATGAAGACATTTTAAAACAACAAATACAGAATAAAAATATTAGAATAAAGTTCTTTGAGTTCATTTTTTCAATGAGTAACATAAGACAACACACATCGCACCAATTTTAAAGCTTCTAAAGGGCTACCTGCTAAATTTGGGATTGCTGTTTAAGAACCTTTCACTTATAAATCTCCCAATGGTCATAGTTCATCCTATTTGTCAGACATGTTTTTTACTCTATAATTTCCCAAAAAAATCCCCATTTTGTCTGGTTAGTAGATTTTTAATTATCTCAAAAATCAGAACTAAAACTTAAATTTTTAATATTTCAGTCCTCGCTTCTGCATTGGGTGACCTGAAGATGATTCACATTGTTCCAATTAAACTGAATCTTCTTGAGTTAGATTTTAAATAGACATGTTTTACTCTTATTACTCTTAGTACATTTTTAAAACTAATCTGTATTAAAATTAGATTTGAAGTATTGTATTTTTTATTTTTATTGACCTTTAAATTTATGTTTCCCACAAATGTAATAATTTTTGTCATTTTGGTCTATGCAATTCTGATTGCCAGTTGTTTTCCTTATGCTTCTTAAATTACTTTTAGAACGACTTAAAACAAGTTTTAACTGTCTTTGCCTGTTTTTATTTAAATAAATCTGAGTGAACATCTATTTTTAAAACACTAACAACTCGACAACAGTTACGTATCAAAGTTTTGAAAAGATTTTGACAAATGGCCACTTCATATACAGTTCAAGTTAAATGCACCTGATATATGACAGCATAATGTGAAAGGTATAAAACACTTTAGCGGGTATACTACTTCACCAACAAACGCAGGCAGAGCTGGTTTGTTAGCTCGTCACTAGCACTGCGGCTCGTTCCATAGCAACGCTCAACTAACATCACACGTACGTGACGTCATATGTTGCGTTTAAATCATATAGAGACTACAGTGATAATATTAACGATAAATTACCTGAGCAGATCTGGAGAAACTTGACATCTTATTCGATTCGATGCTACACCAATATCCTCAAAACATTTGACCCCCCAAAGCAATGTGAGACACGGTCCGTCTAACAATTTCTCTCGGATTAAACACGTGTCTTGTTTTCATTCGTTCCAGCAGCATCTACAGTTCAATTTGTTTTTTAATATCAGGCACGTAAATAAAACTACTTTTACTCATACTCATTTTTTCATCTATGTTTGTTTTATTGGACAAAAATACAACGCCAGGACAACACATTTAGCTTGTATTTAAATTTCAAAAATCAAAACAAAAGCAAACAACTGGTAAATTTCCATTTGCCAGTCATTTCTACTCCAAAACCTTCAGGTGTCCGCTAGAAAGGGATTACATTTTTTAGCATCATACATCCAAATCAACAACAGAATGGCTTTATTAAAAGGAAAACAAGAGTCTAGATCTTAAATGTGTCAGAATATTTATGGGGTCATGTAAAGAGCAATGTGGACAAGAAAAGCCTTCTGAGAATCTGAAAGATTCGGATATGTTTTGCAAGGCAGAGTTGGCAAATAATGTCAAGTAAAGATGTGGGGTGTTGAGACTCCAGCCAATAAAAAAAAAAAAAAAAACGAACTAAATCAACAAAATATGCAACCGTGTTATTGTACCTCTTTATTTCTTTTTTCTCTCGGAATTTTTTTTTTTTCCAGGTAAATTGTACTGGATAAATGTCCTGTTATTTATGAAAACCTGGACAAACGGAGAAAAGTCACCTTCTGCAGGTGAACACCAGATCAATTTCCTTACATCGATATTATTTTTATTTATCTTTATTTACCAGGAAGTCCGATTAAGATTAAAATCTCTTTTACAGGTAATGTTCAAGGTAGCAGCCATAAAAATAGCAATGTAAAATAATCATAAACAATACAAATGATCACACAATCAACCACCCAAACCCCCATGTAAATATATATCCTCCTGTTTAAATGGCTCGATTGTTCCATCAAGGAACATTACATGGTCTGAAATCAAGCAGCCGATGTCACTGTCGTCAGTGACGTACAGAAAGCAACAGCGCCCTCTGGAGTCAAAACATCCGATGGTCGCAGAATTCGGTGTAACACCGGTGGTGGTTACCTCACTTCCTGTCCGCGACTGAACGGGAGAGCGGGGAAATCTGGCAGACAGCACCGAGAAAGTAACATTAGCAACGACTTCTTTCTTCAGCTTCTGTCGCAAAGCATTCACCGAAAATGAGGAGCTTAGAGGAGGTGCAGGCCACGCTGGAGATCGCCAAACTGAAAGAGGAAGATTTACTCCCAGCTGTCCAATGTTTATCATTTGGAGACAATGTGTCATCTGCAGACTACTGCCTGATGGAGCTGGATGAAACGCTGTGCAAACATATAGAAGCTGGAGAAAGGTAGTGAGTCTGAACCGTATGTTTGTATTCATAGCACGTTTTAACCTTTTGACAAAATAAGCTCTGATCTATTTCAAGGTTTCATAGAGTCATGGTTACCATCAGTAACATGCCTCTAACCTACCACCAGTCTGGAATCCAGATTTTTAACTACAGTTAAAACCTACTTAACAGGGACGTTTTTGAGGAAGCTAAGCAATTTGCCTCCAAAAATTTACATTTGAAAGTTTTCAAGAATCATTTATCAGTTTTCTACAAGTTTAAAGCGACTAGTCAGACTTTTTTACTCTGTCAAATCGGTCAATCTCAATTTAGGTGTGGTTTCTCACCTATTGTCCGTTTTTGAAATTGTTTTTCTATTTGCTTTTATAAATAGTTATTTAGTCAAGATCAAATCTGACCTTCCAGAAACCAGCTTCCTTAATGATCTGAGCTCTTTACAAGAGGTACATTTGCCTAATGGTTGTTTTTCTTCCTTATTTTCAGGTTTTCTAATCAAATTCTTGCTTCAAATATGTTTACTTGTATTTATTTGAGTCAAATGTAAGAACTGAAGCATGAATTTTATTCAAATTTGGCATCAAGGAAACATGGAAGAAGTTCATTAGGAGGAAAAGCTATCGGCTATCAAGTTGAGCCAAGTTGTTATAAAATCCATATGGTCTGGTCGATGATTTTCAAGCCCTCTCCATGTTTCTGGCAGTACTGCTGCATCACCTGCATCTTACAAAAATAGATTTATAATGAGCCCAATCCTATTAGTTAGTCCCACCTAAACAACCTACCTTAAGCACACAAATACAATTAATATGCTTCAGAATCTTTAATGAATTTGATCAAAAGTCGCTTGTCCACCATAGATCTTGCTAATACAAGCTTGATTCTTGTGCCTCTTGTGATGTCATTGTCCCAAAAACAGCAGAATTCGCTTAGTCAATTTCTCCCTTCATTGTGCTTTTAAAAACTTCCATTTTATGAAATGCTGCAAAGGAAATCCAGACTTCATTACCCAGCCTTGTTCGGTGTACATATGTTGGTGACAAACAATGCTCCATTAAAGTATGTTTGAAATCCACTTTGATTGAGAAGATCATCAAATTAAATTTAGGATGGTCAAATGTACCTAAACCAATATTTTCTTGTTGCCAGTCTTGTTATTCGGGGGGATAAAGAGGAGCGCGCAGTGCTTTGTAGCAGCAATAAGACCTATGACTTGAAAATAGCCGACACATCCAACCTGCTGCTGTTTGTACCCGGCGGCAGAACACCAGATCAACTAACCGACAACCAGGACAGCTTTCATGTGGTGCACACTCAGGTATTGAAATCTCACATGAAAATAGCTTTTAGCAGCCAACAATCTGCTAATTAATTCAGAAATCACATAATATGACATAAATTATAATTGAAAAATTTATTTCTCTTGCTCAATCCCTTCCAAATATAAGACTCATTATATAGAATCTCAACATTGCAGTTATCCCTGTTGCTCATGCATTTTTTTTTTAACTACATTTCTTCCTTCCACTCAACTTTTAACCATTTTGCTTGGTTAGAGAAAGCTGTCATAACCAACCATCCTGCAAAATAACAGAAATATAAGCTTGAAATATATCGCCCCTTGTGTATAAATCTAAATAACATATGAGTTATACTTTTGGAGTCGAATTACTCAAATAAATGAATATTTCAGTGACATCTTTATTTATAAAGACACTCCTTTAGACCATATTAATACATGTTCTTTTCCTGCCTCTGTCTCAGGTTTGGGGGTTCTGTAACAGTTACTGGGAGTTGAGGAAACAGAGACCTAAACTGAAAAAGCTGAAGAAGCTTTTAATGGAAAATCCTTATGAAGGACCTACATTAGGGGAACAAGAAGAGAACACAGAGAACAAGGTGAATATTATCATTATAGTTAAATATCTCTTAGGGGAATTACTAACAAGCAGCCCTGTTTTTGTAGCTGTCAGTAAATGGTTTGTTCTGTTGACAGTACACAATGGAGGATCTATTAGAGAGGATTCAGGCCAGTGAGGAGGAATTAAAGACCCACATGGAGACCATCCACGCCTGTCAGATAGAAGGTAAACAATGTTATATAGGCTTTAGGATTCCTGAGTGTTTACGTTGATTTCGTTGATAGGTACCTACCTAAAATGCATCTTTCTTCCCTACAGGATACTGGCGTGTGCTGGACTTCGACTATGAGATGAAGCTTCTCGGTCACGTGACCCAGCTGGTGGATTCTGAGTCATGGTCCTTCAACAAGGTCTCCCTTCAAACAAGTGTGGAGGAGCTGGGTCCACTGGAGCCCAGGTGAGGAAATACAGATTATTGTCAGATGGATTTGGAGATTTGCTTTTAATGAAAGGTTTCGTTGGCTTTCTGAGTATGTGCTGTAAGGTTTATTATGTCTTAACTCAGCCAAATGCAAACTCCAACGTCGTCTTTGTTCACAGGGAGATGATTGAGCACTGTTTAAACTGCTATGGAAAACGCTACTCTGAAAATGGTAAATAATCTGGGAAAATGCAACTGAGACTGGAGCATTTCATTTATTTACTGGTGATTTTCTATACTAACATATTTGTTTTTATTCCTACTTTATTTGGTCTGCACAGGCGAGGTGTTCTATGCATTGCATGAGGATAAGGTGTGTTGGGGCCTGGCGCTAATGTTGCTGCAGAATGTTGTCAAGTTCAACCTGAAGGAGTTTCAGTACGTCTGGCAGCAGAGTGTCCCAGAGGGCATGAGTACCAGACTGGACCAGTTAAAGGTGATCTCTTATAGCTGGAAAAATACCCTTTACCTGCAAAAACTCCATAGTTTTTTTTTCTCAGTGTAACTTTATCGGTCTCTCCCGATAAAGCTTTTGGGTTTTGCATTTTCCTTGAGTTTGAAAATATCTGCTGAGAGCTCCACTACCAGGTAGAATGGCAACTGTGTCCAGTTTATCCTGTCTTTATAACGAAGGACTTTATATAGTTTAGAAATGGCCTTATAATCATTTACAGATTGATGGGCATGAGCAATGGCTTCTTTAAGGTCACTGCTGATGTCTTTCCATCCTGGCATTGTGTTGAAATATACAGGTCCTTCTCAAAATATTATCATATTGTGATAAAGTTCATTATTTTTCATAATGTCATGATGAAAATTTAACATTCATATATTTTAGATTCATTGCACACTAACTGAAATATTTCAGGTCTTTTATTGTCTTAATATGGATGATTTTGGCATACAGCTCAAGAAAACCCAAAATTCCTATCTCACAAAATTAGCATATCATTAAAAGGGTCTCTAAACGAGCTATGAACCTAATCATCTGAATCAACGAGTTAACTCTAAACACCTGCAAAAGATTCCTGAGGCCTTTAAAACTCCCAGCCTGGTTCATCACTCAAAACCCCAATCATGGGTAAGACTGCCGACCTGACTGCTGTCCAGAAGGCCACTATTGACACCCTCAAGCAAGAGGGTAAGACACAGAAAGAAATTTCTGAACTGAATAGGCTGTTCCCAGAGTGCTGTATCAAGGCACCTCAGTGGGAAGTCTGTGGGAAGGAAAAAGTGTGGCAGAAAACGCTGCACAACGAGAAGAGGTGACCGGACCCTGAGGAAGATTGTGGAGAAGGGCCGATTCCAGACCTTGGGGGGCCCTGCGGAAGCAGTGGACTGAGTCTGGAGTAGAAACATCCAGAGCCACCGTGCACAAGCGTGTGCAGGAAATGGGCTACAGGTGCCGCATTCCCCAGGTCAAGCCACTTTTGAACCAGAAACAGCGGCAGAAGCGCCTGACCTGGGCTACAGAGAAGCAGCACTGGACTGTTGCTCAGTGGTCCAAAGTACTTTTTTCGGATGAAAGCAAATTCTGCATGTCATTCGGGAAATCAAGGTGCCAGAGTCTGGAGGAAGACTGGGGAGAAGGAAATGCCAAAATGCCAGAAGTCCAGTGTCAAGTACCCACAGTCAGTGATGGTCTGGGGTGCCGTGTCAGCTGCTGGTGTTGGTCCACTGTGTTTTATCAAGGGCAGGGTCAATGCAGCTAGCTATCACGAGATTTTGGAGCACTTCATGCTTCCATCTGCTGAAAAGCTTTATGGAGATGAAGATTTCATTTTTCAGCACGACCTGGCACCTGCTCACAGTGCCAAAACCACTGGTAAATGGTTTACTGACCATGGTATCACTGTGCTCAATTGGCCTGCCAACTCTCCTGACCTGAACCCCATAGAGAATCTGTGGGATATTGTGAAGAGAACGTTGAGAGACTCAAGACCCAACACTCTGGATGAGCTAAAGGCCGCTATTGAAGCATCCTGGGCCTCCATAAGACCTCAGCAGTGCCACAGGCTGATTGCCTCCATGCCACGCCGCATTGAAGCAGTCATTTCTGCAAAAGGATTCCCGACCAAGTATTGAGTGCATAACTGTACATGATTATTTGAAGGTTGAAGTTTTTTGTATTAAAAACACTTTTCTTTTATTGGTCGGATGAAATATGCTAATTTTGTGAGATAGGAATTTTGGGTTTTCATGAGCTGTATGCTAAAATCATCCGTATTACGACAATGAAAGACCTGAAATATTTCAATTAGTGTGCAATGAATCTAAAATATATGAATATTAAATTTTCATCATGACATTATGGAAAATAATGAACTTTATCACAATATGCTAATTTTTTGAGAAGGACCTGTAGTGCTAGTTTTTGATAAATGCTAGTTTTTCTCATGACTTCACATGGCATTGTATTTATATATTAAGAAACTTACAAATAACTGCCTTTTCAATAAAAAAAAACAGTTTTGGTTGGTGGTCATTACACACTTAAGTTTTTACTTCTTAATATTATCTCAGCCTTGTCTGCATGTTGTTGAATTTGAAGAGTTCATTTCATTTCCTGACCTCAGTACTGGCAGCTTTATAATTCTTCCAGGGGGTTGCTCTGGTGGATCGAACCTCCCACCCAGAAACCATCCGCCTGCTGCGAGTGGAAGATCTCCCAGAGGACACAGTGGAGCGCTTCAATCACCTCTTCTCGCTCAGAGAGAAGTGGACAGAGGATGACATCACGCCTTACATACAGTTAGTGGCTGCTGTTTGACAAATATAATGAAAGAATTTCAGTTTTTATTTTTTGTTCTTTACTTTTGGGTGTATTTGAATAATCCTTTCTCTACTCTACATACAGAGACCTTTGTGGAGAGAAGCAGACCACCGGAGCCCTCCTGACCAAATATGCTCGATCATCAGTGCAAAATGGAATCAAAGTCTTCAATTCAAGAAGACCTGTGGCTACATGATGTATCCTGGAAGACCAGAGATTGATTTCCATACCAGTGAAATCAACGTACCTAAAATGTTATATTGCAATGAACGTGTAAAGTTTTTAAATCAGTTTGGATCTGTCGGTTTTTACTATTGTCTGTTTAAAATCGTGTAGTAACAAAATGTGTAATAAAATAAAGTAAAGTTCTCTGCATTGTTTTTTTGTGATTTTTGGCTTAAACAAATTAGTGGCTGCCATTGGAAGTTAGCGAGAGTTGTAGGATGGTTTTCCACAAGGTGGCGAGCTACACCACAATAGACCCTTGTCGCTTATCAGATGACACTTAAAGCAGATTGATTTGAATTACTGGTCTATATGGCCCCTGCTTACTGCAAACTCTCAGATTACGGTAGGATTGTTCTACTCTTAGTCACATAGACCTAAAACTACTAGAACTTATTGCTGTTAAAGAAATTGGTTCATATTTCGATCTTTTAACTGGAAGATCTGCTAAAACCTGCCTGCACCCTGCAGTGTTTTTCCTAATCAGAATCAGCTTTATTGCCAAGTTTGTACAGACAAACAAGGAATATGACTCCGGTACACCTTGCTCTCAATAATAAAGAATATCTTTTTAAATGTACACATATATATAATTGACTTTACAATGGGATATTATGCGAGGTCAGTCCAAGTATGCATGGTGTTGTTGTAGAACTCTGGCTGTCAAGGGTTCATGAGAGAAACGGCCTGGGGAAGAAGCTGCCTCCGTAGTGGCTAGTTTTAGCAGACTGCGCTCTGTAGCGCCGACCTGAAGGTAAAAGTCTAAACAGTTTATGTGCAGGATGTGTGGGGTCTGCAGAGATTTTAGCTGCTCTTTTCCTGACTCTAGACCTGTATAAGTCCTGAATAGAGGGAAGGTCAGCCCTGATGATTCTCTCTGCAGACCTGATTCTTCATTGTAGTTTGGACCTGTCCTGTTTTGAGGATGAGCCAAACCACACGGAGATTGACGTAGATAGGACAGACGGAAGAAAACGAGAGAGCAAACCTCTGAGGCTGCCATCAGTGGCCCCATCTTGGCCATCCAAACAGGTAAACATCTTATAATGTGAAATACATTAACTTAAATGTTGGAGTTTTGTCAAAACAATGTTATCTACAATTCTGTAGTAATTGAGAGATGGTCTGTTTGACAAATCTATTAAGTTATTTTATTTAAAATAATTTCACAAAAAAACTGACCTAAGGCCACACAGATTGGTTATACAAGCTCTTCACTCAATTGCTTACAGCTGATTTGAACTTCTGTCCAAAGAAAATTTGTGGTTAAATATGCTGGGAAGCTGTGTCAGAGATTAAAAAAATGAAAATCATTTTTAAAGAGAATTTCAGGTCAAAAGCAATTTGGGATAAAGCACAGAATAGAAATAAAGCTTTAACCTCTGCATTGTGTTGCTTTAGCGTTTGAGTTTAAAGCCTTGTGGATCTGGACACATTCTGTGAAAAGTTCAGGTTGTGATACTTATATTGACACTACAGGTACATCTCAAAAACATTTTTTTTTGTAAAAGTGCAATATGTTTTTGCCAGTCATGTCAGAAAGTGAAACTCATATACAGAATCATTTCACATAGAGTGATATATTCCAAGTTGTTGTTTCAGTTAAATAATCCCAAAATTCAGTGTCTCAGAAAATTAGAATACTGTGAAAAAGTTCATTATTGGACACCCATGTTGTCACACCCTAATCACCCACAAAGTTTTCCTGAGCCTTTAAACGACCTCTCACTCTGGGTCATAGGATACAAAATCATGGAGAAAACTGCTGACTGGACAGATGTTCAGAAGACAGTCATCAACACAACTTGTGGTAAGCCTCAAAAAGTTATTGCTGATGAAGCTGGTTGTTCACAGAGTTCTGTATCCAAGCATATTAGCAGAACATTTTGTGGAAGAAAGAAGTGTGGTAGGAAAAGGTGCAACAGGGAGAACCACAGCCTTGAGAGGACTGTCAAGTGAAATCCATTCAAGAATTTGAGGAAGCTTCACAAGGAGTAGACTGAGACTAGAGTCAGTGCATCAAAAGCCACCACAAAGACGAATACTAGACATGGGCTACAAATGTCGCATTCCTCATGTCAAGCCACTCCTAAACCAGAGACAAGTGTCTTATCTGGGCTGAGGAGTAAAAGAAATTGACTGTTGCTCAATGGTTCAAACTCCAGCTTTCAAATGAAAGAAAATTCTGCATTTCATTAGGAACTCAAGGTCCCAGAGTCTGGAGGAAAAGTGGAGAGGCACAGAATCCTTGTTGCTTGAAGTCCAGTGAGACGTTTCCTCTGTCAGTGATGGCCTGGGGTACCATGACATCTGCTGGTGCTATCAAAGCATGTGGGCTTCCATTACACCTATGCAGAACCACAGGCTGATCACCTCTATGCCACGGCGCATTGATGCAGTAATTCATGCAAGATGAGACCCAACCAGGTATTAAGTGCATAAAAGTTGCATACTTTTCAGAACCCTGATACTTGTTCTTAAAACACCTTTTTTGATTAGTCTAATGTGATATTCTAATTTTCTGAGACAATTAATTTGGGGTTTTCTTTGTTTTCCTTGTAAGCCATAATCACCAAAATTACAAGAAACAAAGGCCTGAAATATTTTACTCTATGTGGAATAAATCACTAAAATAACCGTTTCACTTTCTGACAGGACTGGCAAAAATATTACACTTTTAAGCAATATTCTAATTTTCCGAGATGTGCCTATAAATGAACACTTCCAAGAAGCAGCTAAATGTGGTGTGTTCAGGGTGATGTGCAGTGTTGGCTCTTTTCTGGTACATATTTGCTGTGTCCCCTACATGGCTTGTGGCAAACCTTTATATGGCTTTCTTTCAACACTCTTATTGTTCTATAACCTAATTACTTTAGATTTCATTATGTTTCTCAGTAATCATGATGCTTGTTAGTCACCAATATTGTTTGATAAAACTCTGAGCTCTGATTAGGTGACTACAGAAGACAGTTTATTGTGTTGCCTTTCATCATACAGGGTTATCAGAGTAAAGAAGGCTAAGCAAAAATGCATGCCACATTTTTCAGATTTCACTACTTTGGCCTGTACTTGTATAGTGATTATCAAGTTATCAAAGCCCAAAGCGCTTTACACTACAAGCAGTCATCCACCCATTCATGCACACATTCACACACTGACAGTGGTAGGCTACATTGTAGTGTCTTGCCCAAGGACATGACTACTGAGACAGACAGAGCATGTGGGTTCAAATCGGCAAGTGGGTTACTTATACTTTGTGGAATTCTGTCACATAAATTCACCATAAAAGTCTTTGTTTGTGGTTGCACTGTGTGAAAATATTAAAAAGCTCAAATGGTATGGTTAGTTTTTCAAGATAAAACTCTGTGGGTTTTCTGTAAGCTCCGCAAAGCTCATACGTGTGACTCTGAAGCATTAACAGACTTTTCACTTACCAAACTGAATCAGTGGAGCGGACACAGAAAGAGCTTACCAGACACTGACAATAAGGCATGCATCTCCATGTCTCACCAGACACAAAGACAAGTTTATCTGACTAACCATGACATCACCCTGTAGAACAGCTGACTTACCAGTCTATCCGGTAAGAGGTCTTAGCTGTGATTATTTTAAATGTTACCTTCCGCATGATTAACACTTCCCCTGAAATATAACTTTCCTCACTTCCTCTATTCTGTATAAACTGTTTTCCCTGAGTCTTTTTCTGTCTTCATAATTCTCAGTTCCATTTTCTTCTTCCCTATATTTACTTTGGTCATCTTGTTTCATCTTCTCTTTCTTTCCAGAAACTCCATAATCAGCTAAATTAGAATGATACATAGGAAAAAAAGTGAAACATGGAAATATGATACATACATTTAAAAGGTATTCATATACCTCAAGCTTGTCAAATTTTGCTATCACAAACTTCAATATATTTCTACAGGAAAATTTGTCATTTTCTTTTTTTAGAAATAAAAATCTAACTGTGCTGGGCATTTGTATTAAACCAATGTTGGGTTTCAAAACTATTTCCCAGTCACTGAACATTTCACTGAGTCCTGAATACAAAAAGAGAATGAGTTTACTGCAAACCTTGCAAGACATGGCCATCACCATCCTCACTGTAAAATAGCATGGTGGCAGTATCAAGCTGTGGGAAAGTGTTTCAATTCAGCAGTCTTCCCCCATCATTGTAACCCACATGACTGTAACATTTCTGTATTAAAATAATACATTTGTATTGGGCTAATGTAATATTTAAATTTCACTCTGTGTCTAATGTATATTTGAGTTTCACTTTTTGAACTAAATAAATAACTTCAATGATATTCTAATTTATTAGGATGTACAGGTAAAGGTGCATAATGGTAAATGAAAGGCCTTCAAAAACATGGGGCCCATTCAACCTTTGGCTGGCTCTGGAGGTTGTTTAGGATAGAGAATTCATGCTTATTTATTGTTCCTTAATGAATGAGTCCCAGTCCTTAGGGAACATCCAACGGGTCCGGACGTCCCTAAACCTGGAAGGTCTTACTAAGCAGGTTTACTGGAAAATCTGTTTATGCTGGTGTCGGGAAATGACACGCCTAACTTCTAACAGCCTGCAACCAAATGTCTCGCCCTTCTTCAGCTGGTGGTCTGGACGATCGAGTAGCCCACAGCAGTCATCCAGTCCTCAACAGTCACTTCTGTTAATAGCTGCTCATTCCCTATTTTACAACTTGCAATTGGTATATGGGTTAGGTTGATTTTAGTGGCTCGGCACGAGCCCCAAGGGCATTGTTTTAACAAGTTTGGCTTTAGGCAATTTATAAAAACCTCCTAAAATCATTTGGAACCAGGCAACAAGACTTTTTACCACCAACAAAAAACCCAAAAATAAGGTGACTCAAATAACTGACTGTCCACAATAAATCTAGAATTTTATATACTTTCTTTAATTAGTAATGCTTACGCAGGGGTCAGTAACAGCTTAAAAATCAGCAAAACTTAATAATTTGAATAATAGAAATAAATCAATCAACTTAACCTATCTTTCCCTAATCCTGAAACTGGTAAGGCTGAAGAGGCTTTGGAGACGGAGGCTCACCATGGATCCGAATGGAATGATTTCTTCAGTAGACAACTAGTGATTGTCTTCTTGGTTGAAAGGCAAATCTTCAGTTTTCTTCCTCTAAGTGGACAGGCGCTGATGCTCGGGGTTTCGATGGTCAAGTTGGAAAGAAAATAAAATAACTTAGAACTTAAAAAACAGAAACTTTGTTGGGATATGTTTCAAAAGTCAGTAGCTTCCAGAGGCTGAATAGTTGAAGGAAACCGTTGAGGTGTAATTGAGGTTGGTTCAGGACTTCCAGAAGCCTGAAACTTAGAGCAATCAGTTGTTCACTGATCAAGTTCACTTCAGTTGTCTTGGTAAAAATGCAACTCAATTTTGAGTTGCAGCTCTTCTCAGGGCACACGGGTTGATTCTCTTTATAATGCAGATTTTTTTCAGCGGGGCTGCATCTCCGGTCTTCTGATTCATCTGTAGCTTCTTTCTCCCTCCGATCTTGTTCACTGTTCTGTAAGGAAACAACCCCCTTTCTTTCTTTGGCACAGTTTTTATAGTGCAGATAGTCTCACTGCTCATCCCCTGTTGCTGGGCAAGCTTTCCCATCATTGGGTTACGTGGTCACTGTGACTTTTTGGCGTTGTCTCCCAGCCTCCGTAGACAGAGTCGTAAACAGCCCGCAGCTGGCTCTCTGTGTTATGACTTCTGCCTGTTTTTCGAACTTCAGACTGACGAAAAACAGCGTGCACCTGGCTTCTCGTTTCTCACTCCCATGCTTGTTATGACCTGAGCTTTCTCGTTGACCTTCCATCCAAGCTCAGTTCCTGTGAAGCTGGCTCTCCTCTGCCCCTCCCGTCCTGATGTTATGACTCTGCCGCTTCTGGCTCCCAGGCCATGGGGCCCTCCTTATCTGCTCAGCGTCTAGCTTTCTAATACAGTATTTATCTGCTTCTTGCTCTCACACCAGTTACAGCTAAAAAACCATCACTTCATTTTTATTCATACATCACAAGTGATTAACATTACCCTTCTTCATTACATAAAGAAAAATAGAAAATTATCATACATTTTTCTTTAATTATACTTGTAGTTTTCTACTTCTGAAAAAGATAAGACAGTTAAGACTTCTGAAAAAGATAACAGTCAGTTAATGTGTGACTCCATACAGGCCTCTTCAGTCCTCAGTTCCAGAGTGCGAAGATATATTCATTTTACTGTTTCATGACATCTTATCCATGTAATATGATCATTATTTATTTGATACTCTAAAGATTAGGATCTCATTTCATCATATGTGATTGTTGTTAAACTCAATCATAGTGATACACTTCTGCAAAAGAAAGAAGAATTAAAACATACACCAAATGGGCCCCCCAGATTTCATAGCTTTAAAATGTGAACATTTACTGCTGTATAGGTCATTGATCTAATTATGAGGGTTTAATTAATTTCTGCATGGATACATGGAAGGATCTCACCTCAAATTGACAGTAATGATAAAAACGGACTAGTTACAGAAGAAGTAATAGAAACAAAAAATATAGTATGTCTTAATGATGGAAGGGCTACAAGAATTAATGTAAGAACAGGAGAAGAGTCAGCAATTGATTTAGCCTTGGTATCAAATTCATTAGCTGGTGTATGTGAATGGGATAATGATAAAAACACAACTATAGGTAGTGATCACTATCCCATTAAGATCAGAACAGGAATAACATTAAACATTAAGAATATAAAAATTAATAAATTGAATTTTAATAAGGCAGACTGAATTAAATTTTAATATTTGAGTGAAAAGAATCTAGGAAAAATAGACATGACAATGGATGTAAATAATATAAATGAATGTGTTTGTAAAACAATTATAGAAGCTGCAGAAAATTCAATTAAGAAAGGAGAAAGAAGGTGTGATATGAAAATGGTACCATGGTGGACCAGTAAATGTAGAGAAGTAATAAAGTTAAGAAATAAAACAATTAAAGCACTTAAAAGAAATCCAGTATTTCAGAACCGCATTGAATATAAAAGAAAACAAGCAATGTGACGAAAATTATTAGGAATGCAAAAAAAGTATATTGGAGGAATTGTTGTAGTACAGTAGGGAGAGAAACAAAAATTGATAAAATATGGAAAACGATTAAAATTATGAATGGTATTAAGAAAGAATATGGATATCCAATATTAAAAGTAAATAACACAACTTTCATAAAAGATGAAGAAAAAGCTGAAATACTAGCTAAAGTAAGAAGTAACATTAGTGATGAGGGAAGCCACAAAACTGAAGTACAAATATTTACTACAGAACACTGAAAAAACAAATAATTTAATGAATGAACCGTTTACAAAAGCAGAACTAAACTCTGTACTCAGGAAAATAAAGAATACAGCACCTGGTAAAGAGCAGATTTGGTATACAATGATACAACATCTCAGTGAAACATCGAAAGGCGTTATATTAGAGCTTCATAATAAAGTCTGGGAGGAGGGGGAGCTGCCTCAGAGCTGGAAGGAGTCAATCATTGTACCAATAGCTAAATCGGGAAAAGACAACACAAAACCAGAAAATTATAGACCCATTGCTTTAACATCAAATATATGCAAAATAATGGAAAAAATTATTAATAATATATTAACATATTATTTGAATATCAACAGGTACATTACCAAGGTGCAAAGTGGTTTTAGAAAAGGGAGAAATATTAAAGAGCCCACGTTATGTTTAGAACATGAAATCAGAAGACCGCAAGTTAATAAAGAAACTGTAGTAGCTGTATTTTTTGACATAGAGAAAGCTCATGACATGATGTGGGTTGAAGGATTACTGATTAAAAGAAATGAAATGAAAATTACTGGGAAAATGTTTAACTGGATTCAAAACTTTTTAACAAATTGAACTCTTGAAGTTAGAATAGATCAAGAAGTGTCAACAAAATACGTTGTAGACAATGGAACACCACAAGGTAATATTATAACTCCAATATTGTTAATTAAAATGATAAACGACATATTTGCAGACACTGGAAAACAAATAGGATGTTCACTTTTTGCTGATGATGGAGCCATATGGAAAAGGGGGAAAAATGTAAAGATAACTTGGAAAGAAAATGCAGGCGGCGATAAGAAGGATAGAAGAGTGGGCATCTCAATGGGGATTCAAGTTCTCAGTCGAGATAACAAAAGTTATGGTATTTATACGGAAAAAAATAAGAGAGGAAATAAAATTAAAATTATATAATCAAGAATTAAAACAAGTTAAATGTATAAAGTTTCTAGGAATATGGTTTGATGAGAAAATCCTATGGAATATACATATTCAGAAAATAATAGATAAATGTAAGAAAGTATTAAATATTATGAGATGTTTGGCTGGCAGTGACTGGGGAGCAGACAGGGAAGCATTAAAAACAAATTTACACATGATTGATCAGATCAAATATAGATTATGGAAATATTATATATGGTTCAGCAGCACAGACACATCTGGAAAAATTAAATATTATACAACATCAAGCATTAAAATTTTGTACAGGACCTTACAAAACAACCCCAACAACAGCACTCGAAGTAGAAATGGCAGAGATGCTGTTAGATTTGAGAAGAACACAATTAACAATAAATTACTGGATAAATTTACAAGGCAATAACCCGGATCATCCAACACAAGACATCTTGAAGCCATTCTGGGAAAAAGTTAAAAAAGATACAATAAGTTTTCAATGGATCATTAAAAAGATATCAGAAGAATTTCATATACAAAATATAGTAATAGTCCAATACTGCCACTAACTGTTGTACCACCCTGGATTTTACCAGAAGCAAAGGTAGATATGTCTTTAATGGAAAAAAAGAAAAAAAAAAAGAACAGGTATATTAGATTTAAATACAGTACAGGAATATTTTAATAATTAATACCAATACCTTCAGATTCGTACAGATGCATCGAAAACAAATGATAAAATAGGAATAGCATTCATAGTACTGGAATTTCCAATAAAAATAAGAAAACGAATCACAAATGGTTTATCAGTATACACAGGAGAAATATTAGCAATACTTTTAGCAGTACAGTGGACGGAAGACATAAAACCTTTAAAAACAATAATTTGTTCAGATTGAATCTCAATATTATTGAGTTTAAAACATAACCTTTCAGACAGCAGGCCAGACATTTTACTAGAAATACAGCATATTTTATTCAGACTACAAATAATGGGTTTATCTATAGTATTTTTATGGGTTCCAGCACATATTGGGGATAAAGTAAATGAGATGGCAGATAAGATGGCTAAGAAGGTAACACAAAATCATATACATTTTAAGGTACATTTAAGTAAATCAGAGGCAAAGATCATCATCAAACAAAAATTGAAGGAAGAATGGCAGAAAAGGAAGATGGTTTTATAGGATCAAAAAGGCAGTAGGTGAAAAAAGAACTCGAAGAAGGAGCAGAAAGGAGGAAATGGTAATAACAAGATTACGATTAGGACATACAGGACTTAATTATACACTTTTAAAAATCCATAAACATAATACAGGAAAATGTGACCACTGTGGGATGGATGAAACAATTAACATATTTTTATAGTGTCAGACAAATGAGCTGGAAAGAAGAGTTATGGAGAGAGAATTTGAAAGGGTTAAAGAAAAGTTTAGCATAATAGGTTCATTACAAAAGAACATAAGAAGCAAACATATACAAATTATTTTAAAAGTCCTAAAAGGAACAAAATTATTTAATAGAATTTGATTAAATAAGATAGATATTAATCCATGATGAACCACACTCCATACCAGTGGTAGCGGTAATGCACTCCTACAGATTCTTGCCAACCGCCATTAAACACCAGAAGAAGAAGAAAAGTCCCGGTCCTCCGTTCCAGTTGATGGCGGTAATGAAGAGAAAGTAAACAGACTGCGCATTCCTCGGGTGACGTCGCAATAGATGAGTGTTATTGATCCGAGTGCCTTAATTAGCATTCTTCTGTTTGTTTTCACCTCTTTATTCGAGCGTTTCTAATTGAATTCTTCCCCCAATGGTGTTTGCTTGTGTTGTCCACGGCTGCAGGAAAAGGTCTGAGCCGTACGTGAGAACCCTGCATGGATTCCCGGATAACTTGGAGACGATAAACGCCTGGAATGAGTTCGTCAAAAGGACCAAGCCGAAGTGGAATGGTACAACTCCTTCATCGAGGATCTGCAGCGAGCATTTCCAGCCAGCTTGTTATAAAAACCACATGGCCTGGTCGATGGGATGGGTAAGGACGCTGGAACTGATAGATGACTTTCAGGTACCAACGATATATCCTGCAGTGAAGAGGAAAAGTGCTGCATCAACCACCAATAATGCTGGCAGGAAGAAGAACCCAAACTCATCAGCTAGCTCCACCATGCCTGCACCAATGGAAACAAGAAAGGATGGACCACACTGCTCAGCAGCCACAAAGAAAGATCATTTTCAGGTAACCTACAAAGGTTTTTCTATTAGACGTTTGTCAAAGCCTGTTCTTTATTCTTCACTGATCACCAGCCTCTGGTAAAGGCTGCATGAGGTTCATGCTGCAAACACAAATCTGTTGGCAAGTTCAATACTGGAGCACTTTGCATTCCACTGTATGTCATGTGCAGTCACCTACATTAAAGGGGATCTATTATGCAAAATTCACTTTTTGGTCGTTTTTATACTTTTGGGTCTCTAATGCTTCTACAAACAGTCCAAACGCAAAAAAAAAAAAAGACAAAAACATTCATCCGTTTTTTTGGCTATAAATAAATGTTTTATTTTTTTCTAGAAGACCCGCGGTTTCATAAGCCGCGTAATTGTTACGTCACAATTACACTAGCACCTAGCAACGATACCTGAGTCCCGCCCCAGACTACCAACTGAAGCAAAGATCCATCACGTCTCGCTGGCTGGTTTTACATTACACTTTACAATGGCTACCCTCAAAGGCAGATGTTCTGTTGTTGGCTGCAAAGACCCACATGGGTCCATGCACACTCTCCCGCTGTCGGATAACCGAGATTCGTAGCTTCATTTTATTTTTGCGGGCAATGTTCCAGCCAGATTGCCGAAGACGGTACTAGTCTGCGCGAATAACTTCACTGCAGACCCGGAGACCGCAGTTCTAGACCGCCTTTCTTCCACAACAGCGCCATCTACAGGTCCTTCTCAAAATATTAGCATATTGTGATAAAGTTCATTATTTTCCATAATGTCATGATGAAAATTTAACATTCATATATTTTAGATTCATTGCACACTAACTGAAATATTTCAGGTCTTTTATTGTCTTAATACGGATGATTTTGGCATACAGCTCATGAAAACCCAAATTCCTATCTCACAAAATTAGCATATCATTAAAAGGGTCTCTAAACAAGCTATGAACCTAATCATCTGAATCAACGAGTTAACTCTAAACACCTGCAAAAGATTCCTGAGGCCTTTAAAACTCCCAGCCTGGTTCATCACTCAAAACCCCAATCATGGGTAAGACTGCCGACCTGACTGCTGTCCAGAAGGCCACTATTGACACCCTCAAGCAAGAGGGTAAGACACAGAAAGAAATTTCTGAACGAATAGGCTGTTCCCAGAGTGCTGTATCAAGGCACCTCAGTGGGAAGTCTGTGGGAAGGAAAAAGTGTGTCAGAAAACGCTGCACAACGAGAAGAGGTGACCGGACCCTGAGGAAGATTGTGGAGAAGGGCCGATTCCAGACCTTGGGGGACCTGCGGAAGCAGTGGACTGAGTCTGGAGTAGAAACATCCAGAGCCACCGTGCACAGGCGTGTGCAGGAAATGGGCTACAGGTGCCGCATTCCCCAGGTCAAGCCACTTTTGAACCAGAAACAGCGGCAGAAGCGCCTGACCTGGGCTACAGAGAAGCAGCACTGGACTGTTGCTCAGTGGTCCAAAGTACTTTTTTCGGATGAAAGCAAATTCTGCATGTCATTCGGAAATCAAGGTGCCAGAGTCTGGAGGAAGACTGGGGAGAAGGAAATGCCAAAATGTCCAGTGTCAAGTACCCACAGTCAGTGATGGTCTGGGGTGCCGTGTCAGCTGCTGGTGTTGGTCCACTGTGTTTTATCAAGGGCAGGGTCAATGCAGCTAGCTATCAGGAGATTTTGGAGCACTTCATGCTTCCATCTGCTGAAAAGCTTTATGGAGATGAAGATTTCATTTTTCAGCACGACCTGGCACCTGCTCACAGTGCCAAAACCACTGGTAAATGGTTTACTGACCATGGTATCACTGTGCTCAATTGGCCTGCCAACTCTCCTGACCTGAACCCCATAGAGAATCTGTGGGATATTGTGAAGAGAACGTTGAGAGACTCAAGACCCAACACTCTGGATGAGCTAAAGGCCGCTATCGAAGCATCCTGGGCCTCCATAAGACCTCAGCAGTGCCACAGGCTGATTGCCTCCATGCCACGCCGCATTGAAGCAGTCATTTCTGCAAAAGGATTCCCGACCAAGTATTGAGTGCATAACTGTACATGATTATTTGAAGGTTGACGTTTTTTGTATTAAAAACACTTTTCTTTTATTGGTCGGATGAAATATGCTAATTTTGTGAGATAGGAATTTTGGGTTTTCATGAGCTGTATGCCACAATCATCCGTATTAAGACAATAAAAGACCTGAAATATTTCAGTTAGTGTGGAATGAATCTAAAATATATGAATGTTAAATTTTCATCATTACATTATGGAAAATAATGAACTTTATCACAATATGCTAATATTTTGAGAAGGACCTGTATTTCCTTACGAGTCAACATGGATGGTGATCGGAAAGTAAGTAAAAAACGTGAATCAAATTGTTTTTAATACCGGCAAATTATTTTTATTTGAGAATTAAAGGATAAAATAGGATAAGGATAAGAAGGAAGCCTGGTGGCTGCAGGTATGAAGCATCTTAAAAATCTCTGTCCTGCATTGAACAGAGAGGCAACGTCCACCAATATGTTTTGATCCATCAAGGTGTCATGAAGCAGATGACCTGAGACTGCTCAATCTCTCCACCACGTCGCTTTGAATCCAATCCTTCTAATGAAACCTGAGGTGTAAATTTAGACAAAGCTGGTATTTGGACAATGTCAATGCAGTTGCAGTTTTACAGTCGTCCAGCAGACGGCACTGTCCCAAAAAAAAAAAAACAAGGGGTCAAGAAATGCGGGTCTGAAACTGCGGTCTCCTGAAGTGCTGGTTGAGGATGCGGCAAGATACAGCTAATTTGCGTAAAAGTGACAGAGCCCTAAAACGGCTCAGTCTGAAAGGAGCTCAAAAAGGGGAAACAGAGGTGAAATTTCATTATCTGAAAATGATTTTGTGCAAAAGATGTAATTGACATGTTTTGTGTAACCCTTAGATCTATCCCAGTTGTTTAAAAGGAAGTATAATAGGTCACCTTTAAAGAATATCTGTCTGTAAATGTTTTGGGAATTCAAGGAATTGGCTTCTAATGAGAACTGCCTGTATTGAAGCAAAACGCAACATTTCCGTCAGCGCCAGAGCAAATAAATCACTAGTAGAAATGATTGTGTGGAGATGAGCGGGATGGGCGAAAAAATTAATTGCAGCAAATCCAGATAACCCCAACATGCACCCTGTCATAAAAAAACTAGATATTTGTGGCCTTAAATACTGATATCAGTTTCTGTTGTAAAGTGCGGTAGAAAGTGATGTTGATGAGGTGAGGGGTGTAAAATCTCCCCATTATCTGTGTGGCTGTTTAGGAATGTCGTGTTAAAGCGGAGTATCAGGTGATGTATGTTGTAAGACACGTGGCGTCACAGACCGACCCTCCACCTGAATCCCCGAGCACACGATCGGTCGGCACACAGCTGACCAGGAAATATAATTTTCGAAGTACAGGTATGTTACTGTTGACGCTGTTCTTAAATAATAAATAACTCATTCAGAAAGTTTGCTGTTACTTAATTTAACGTGGTTATTCTTGTTTTTATTTTATTTTAATTTTTTTAAAGGCTCACAGGTGAAATTTATGAGCCGAGATTGTGGTGTCTGCACAGAGCCCTTAAACAGTCCCATGCTGCTCCTTCAACCAACACTGGTGAAAAGACCATCCAAGAAGCTTCGACTCACCCTGGAAGATGAGGGAGCCCCCTCAGAAAGCATCAAATCTACAGCGGTTCAGGACCAAAACAACTCAACGTGAGCCTGTGGACTGTTGTGGTGCAGCGGCAATACCTGCTGGGACAGGAGAACAAGGGCACATGTCTGTGTAGCGTTGTTCTTTGGTGCTTGGATAAGATTTATCCAACTCCTTATCAAAAAGAGCAAAACGCTTGAATCCTTAAGCCACAGCTAACGAGTGCAATGCTTGCTCTGATTGAAAGCACAGCTCTATGTCAATATCACTTTGTATCTGGCAGCCTGTTTTGAAGAATTACCTTTATTTCCATCTTATAGGATGTGTGTACACCACGAAACAGACAAAAGCTGTCAGAACCTGCGCTCTTTCTAGGTTTGATTTCTGATCTCAATGACTGGCTGGAGACAGACTGTAGCAACATCATTTGGCTTCTCTTTGTTGAGAACTCCAGACACACTATTGCTCAAAGGGGGAAAAAATCCAAAGACAGTTGGCAGATTTGACTAAAACTGGTGCCAAAAATTGTTGCTCTAGAATGAAGTTTATAACTCAGTTATTTAGTGTGATGAGATTTGTCCACCTTTTCTAAAACTAAGTTCATACTTTTCTTCACCTTTGTTGAAAACGCTCACTGCATGTCTCTATTTTCCATTTATGCTAAAAACAAAAAGTAGACATCGTTCAATATTAAGAGTTTAATAATGGCAGATAATGACGATTCATAGGACCTTTGTCTGAAAAACAAGGAATTGAGACTATACTAGAGTTCCCCAGGCTGCACATTGATTTTGAATATTTCACAGATAATTGGTCTCATTAGGACTCGGGTGTATTTTATTTTATTTTTTACAAAAATGACTCAAATTGCTAGTGACATCTGGCTTAAGTTTTAAAAACTGCTTTTTTGCGAAACCCTGCACTGAAAACTTGTAAATACATTCATTATTACCCAGTTATTGTTGTACGGTATTTAAATGAGAAGAAATACTCAAGAGGCTAGTATTTGATTTTTTTAAAATCTTTGTAGTTTGTTCATTGTTTCAAGTAGATTGGGCTTTCTATAAACCTTTACATGGCATCAAATTTTACAGTATCTCAAAAGTGAGTACACCCCTCACATTTTTGCAAATATTTAATATTTTTTAATGGGACAACATGGAAGATATGACACTTTGATACAATGTAAAGTAGTCACTGTACAGTTTGTATAAGTGTAAATTTGCTTTCCTTTAAAAAACAACACACAGCTGTTAATGTCTAAACTGCTGGCAACAAACGTAAGTACACTTAATGAAAATGTCCAAATTGTGCCCAATTAGCCATTTTTCCTCCATGGTGCCGTGTTACAAGGTCTCGGGTGTGAATGGGGAGCTGCTAGCATTGCTGCAGAGGTTGAAGGGGGGGTGGTCAGCCTGTCAGTGCTCAGAACATGTGCTGCACACTGCATCGAATTGGTCTGCATGGCTGTCATGCCAGAAGGGAGCCTCTTGTAAAGATGATGCACAAGAAAGTTCGTAAACAGTTTACTGAAGACAAGAAGACTTGGGATATGGACTACTAGAACCATGTCCTGTGGTCTGATGAGACAGAGATAAACCTTTGGGTCCCACGGTGTCGAGCATGTGTGGCGGCAACCAGGTGAGGAGTGCAAAAACAAGCATCTTACCTAGAGTCAAACATGGTGCTGGGAGTGTCATGGTTTGGGGCTGCATGAGTGCTGTGGGGAGCTAGAGAGAGAAACCGGGCTGCAGGACAGTATTCCAACATAAGGACCCTAAAAACACCTCCCAGATGATCGCTGCCTTGCTAAAGAAACTGAGGATAAAGATGCTGAACTGGCCAGGCATGTCTCCAGACCTTAACTCTGTTGAGCATCCTCAAACAGAGGGTGGAGGAGTGCAAGGTCTCTAACATCCAGCAGTTTCCAGATGTCACAGAGGATTCCAGAAGCAACCTGTGAAGCTCTAGTGGACCCCTTGCCAAAAAGAGTTGAGGTGGTGCTGGAAAATAATGGTGGCCACACAAAATATTGAAACTTAGGGCAGAATATGGATGTTTTAACCAAGGGGTGTACTCACTTTTGTTGCCAGCGGTTTAGACATTAATGGCTGTGTGTTGAGTTATTTTGAGGGGATACCAAATCATACAGTTATACAAGCTGTACACTGGCTACTTTACATTGTAACGATCGTCGGTGTTCATTCAGTCATTTATTCATTCTTTAGGGTTATCTCGGCAGCATGTCCTGCAGGTCGGCTACCACATATGCAACCACAGCCCACAATGCCGAGCAGAGGTCCATGTCGTGAGGGTCCTGGACTGTCATGGTGTCCCCCTCGCTGTGGTGGAACCAAAAGTAACGACTGTCGGCCACATGGAGGCTGGCACCTGGGATTTAACATGAAGAATAATAGTCACACATAGTGGTTACTGATCAAATAAACTTTGTTACATAAAACAATAGATTTGTTACTGTAGTGCATTGAAAAGATATTCAGCCCCTCTGAGTCAATGCTCCTTTTGTTGCAGTTTCTGCTGCAAGTCTTTTCAGGGATTTCTCTACCAGTTTTGCATGTCTAAAGAGTGAAAATGTTACCCATTCTTCTTTGAAAAATAGCTGAAGCTTTGTCAGACTGGGCGTAGAGCCTCTGTGAACATCCAGTTTCATGTATTGCCTCAAATTCTCTAGTTCTGGTTGTATGTTTAAGGATCATCCTGCTGGAAGATGAACCTGCTCCAGGCCCAAGTCTTTTGCAGCCTTTAATATGCATTTACTCAAGATTCTTCTGTACTCTGCTCTATCCATCCTCCCATCAACTCTGACCAGCTTCCTCGCATCCCCATAGCATGATGCTACCACCACTGTGTTTCACCACGTTGATGTGTTTAGGGTCATGAGCAGTGTCTGTTTTCTACCACACAGTGGTCAAAAACTTCCATTTTGGTTTTTTCCCAACCAGACCACATTCTTCCAAATGTTTGCCACTCTCACGTGTCTTATGGCAAATAGAATAAAGATTTCTGATGGCTTTCTTCTTGCCAATCCTCCATAAAGGCCTGATTTGTGGAGTGCAAAGCTCTTAGTTTTCCTGTTAACAGATTCTCTCACCTGAGCTGTGGATTTCTGCAGCTCCTCTAGAGTTACCATGGGCCTCTTAGGTATTTATCTGATTAACACTCACATTGCCCAGTCAGTTTCATTTCATTTATGAATAATACAAGTCTCCATGAGATGTCTGAAGCTCTTTTTATTGTTGCTTTAAATCCGACCTGATGCCTGATGGATTCTTCCATGAGGTAGAGTCATACATTAGTAGTTGCTGACCTCGTCCTTAAATTGTACTTTAATTAATAAAAAAAATACCTACCTGGACATATTTTAAGTATACTTTTGATTTGCAATTTATATTTCTACTTAATAGTTATTTCAAAAAACTGCTGGTACATACATCCTGTATTAGGAGGTGTATTGTTGCACCATTACTGTTGCGGGTTCAGATCATGTAGACAACAGGTGAGTCGTGGCTAGTGTTACCAGGTGAGAAATGTAGGATTATCGTACTAGAGACATAAAATTATCGTATTTTGAGGTAAATTATCGTACACTCGTCATAACCAAAATAACAAGTCTTGATGAGTTGAATAGCGTCAAATTATTGTACATTTGGCCTTTTTTAGGAATATTGATCGTACAGAGAGCAAAATTATCGTACAAATACAATAATTATCGTACACCTGGCAACACTGGTCGTGGCTCATCGCTGGGACAAACAAGAAACTACAAGAACTGTGCAAACTTCCGTTCTTCTTCTTCTTCTTGTTGGTTTTATTGGCGGTTGGCAACAAACTTTTAGTAGCATTACCGCCACTTACTGGTATGGAGTGTGGTTCATGTCGGTCTATCTATTTATATATATATATTTAATTCTACAAATTAAATAAATAAATATATCTTACCTATATGTATATATACAAATAGACATACTTACACATTACATTGTATTCTACCCTTCTATATCCTCCATACTTTCACAATTTTATCTACTATAATCAAATTCTATTAAATAATTTTGTTTTCTTTAAAAAACAAATCACTATTTGTATATGTTTACTCCCTAAATTCTTCCTCAAAATATCTAATAAATTAACCCTTTCCTTAATACCTTCAAACTCTCTTCTCATATATCTTCTTTCTCTTTCATATTTATGACATTCTAATATAACATGTTCTATTGTTTCATATTTTCCACAGTAATCACATTTACCAGTATCATGCTTTTGAATTTTAAAAAGCGTATAATTAAGTCCTGTATGCCCAAATCTCAACCTTGTTATCACTCTTTCCTCCTTTCTATTTCGTCTTCCATTTCTTCTTTCTCCTACTATCTTCTGAATTTTATAAAACCATCTTCCTGTTTTTCCTTCATCCCACCTTTTTTGCCATTTTTCCATCAGCTTTCCTTTAACAATACTCTTTCCCTCAGATTTACTTGTTTTAACTATAAAACTAATAGGATTTTGAATTATCCTCTTTGCTATTTTATCTGCCCTCTCGTTTCCTTCTACTCCAATATGTGCTGGAACCCACACAAATATAACTATCAAGCCCATTTTTTGTATTCTGTATAATGTATGAAATATTTCTAATAAAATGTCCATCCTACTATCTGATTGATTATATTTTAAACTTAATAATGCAGAGCTTGAATCTGAGCAAATGACTGTTTTTAATGGTTTTATGTCTTCTACCCATTGTAAAGCTAATAATATAGCCAATATTTCTCCTGTGTATACTGATAAGCCGTCTGTAATTCGTTTTCCTATTTTTAGTTTGAATTCTGGTACTACAAAAGCTATTCCTACTTTTCCATTTATTTTTGATGCATCTGTATATATTTGAATATATCTATAATAATTATTTAAATGTATCTGTACTGAATAACTATCTACTATGGAAGATTTATCTTGCTTCTTTTCCATTATTGACATATCTACTGTTGCTTCTGGTAGAATCCATGGTGGTATAATTGATATTGGTGATGTTTGACTAATTTCTAAATCAATTATTTTAAATTCTTTTACTTTATTTTCAATTGTCCATCCAAAACTCTTCATTTCTTTCTTTTCTTTTTCCCAACATGGATTTAAAATTTCCCAAATTGGATGATCCAAGTTATTACATTGTAAATTTAACCAATAATTTATTTCTAGTTTTATTCTTCTTAACTCTAACGGCATTTCTCCCATTTCTATTTCTATTTCTATTGCTGCTGTTGGTGTAATTTTAAATGCTCCAGTACATAATCTTAATGCCTGATGTTGGATAATATCTAATTTAACCAGATGTGTTTTAGCTGCTGAACCGTAAACTATACAACCAAAGTCTATGTTAGATCTTATCATTCCTGTGTAAATCTGTTTTAGTGATTTCCTATCTGCTCCCCAGCCACTGCCAGCCAAGCATCTCATAATATTTAACATTTTCTTACATTTATCAACAACTTTTTGAATATGTATATTTCATTTTAGTTTTTTATCAAACCATAATCCTAAAAATTTTATATACTTTACTTGCTCTAATTCTTGGTTATATAATTTTAATTTTATTTCCTTGTTTATTTTTTTCTGATTAAATATCATTACTTTGGTTTTTTCAACTGAAAACTTAAATCCCCATTGTAACGCCCATTTCTCTATTTCAATAATAACCTCTTGTAATTTCTTTACAATGAAATCTACATTTTTTCCTCTTTTCCAAACAGCTCCATCATCTGCAAAAAGTGAACATCCCATTACTTTTCCAATATCTTTAAATACATCATTTATCATAATTGAAAACAATAACGGACTTATAATACTCCCCTGTGGAGTTCCATTTTCTACTATGTATTTTCCTGAGATCACTTCCCCAATTCTAACTTGTATTTTCCTATTTGTTAAAAAGTCTTTGATCCATTTAAATATTTTCCCTTTAATGCCCAGTATTTGTAATTTAATTAATAATCCTTCCACCCACATCATATTATATGCTTTTTCTATATAAAAAAATACTGCCACTACACTTTCTTTATTTACCTGTGCTCTTCTAATTTCATGCTCTAAACATAGCATTGGATCATTAGTACTCCTCCCTTTTCTAAAACCACTTTGATACTTTGACATATATCCTTTATTATTTAAATAATATACTAGTCTACTATTAATCATTTTTTCCATTATTTTACATAGATTTGATGTTAAGGCTATTGGTCTATAATTTCCTGGATTTGATTTATCTTTTCCTGGTTTAGCTATTGGTACTATAATTGATTCCTTCCAGCTCAGTGGTAATTTTCCCTCCTCCCATATTTTATTATATAATTGTAATATTATATCTTTCGATTTTCCACCAAGTTGCCTTATCATTCTGTACCAAATTTGATCTTTACCTGGTGCTGTATTTTTTGTCTTCCTAAGTGCATAATTTAATTCAGCTTTTGTAAATTCAACATTTAACAGATTATTTGTTTCTTCAACACTCTGTAATACATCTTTATATATATGTTTTGTATTTTCTCTTCCTTTTCTGCCCTCTTCACTAATATTATTTGAACTGTTAATTTTACTAAATATTCTTGCCAATATTTCAACTTTATCTTCATCTTTTACTATATTTATATTATTTATTTTTAATATAGGATATTCAAACTCTCTCTTTATGCCATTCATTCTTTTAATTATTTTCCAAATTTTTCCTATTTTTGTTTCTTTCCCTATTGTGCTACAGAAATTTCTCCAATATTCTCTTTTTACCTTCTTAATAGTTCTCCTTACTATTGCTTGCTTTCTTTTATAATCAATTAAATTCTTATAAATTGGATTTCCTTTTAGTACCTTAAATGCTTTTTTTCTTAACTTTATTGCTTCTTTACATTCATTTGTCCACCATGGTACCATTTTCTTATTACTTTTACACCCTGCTTTCTTTATAGAATTATCTGCTGCTTCCATGATTATCTTACAAATTTTTAAATTTACATCATTTATATCCATTCTCATATCTACTTTCTCTAAGTTTATTTGACTCAAGTATCTAAATTTAGTCCAGTCTGCCTTATTAAAATTTAGTTTTTTATTGACATTTATCTTCTTATTATTTAAAGTTAATCCTACTCTTATTGTAATGGGATAATGATCACTACCTATTGTTGATTTTTTATCAATGCCCCTCTCACAACTACCAGCTAAACCATTTGAAACCATTGTTAAATCAATAACTGATTCCATCCCTGTTCTTACATTGATTCCTGTTCCCCTCCCATCATTAATACATACTAGATTTTTTATTTCCATTAATTCTTCTATAACTTGTCCATTTTTATTATTACAATTACCCCACAATGTACTATTTGCATTAAAATCTCCACACCAAATTACTTTCCCTTCCAAATATTCATTTAACTCCTCCATTATTTCAATTGACAATGTTTTACATGGATTATAAAAATTTATTATTTTAAATTTACCTTCTTGTTCCCATATCTCAATTACTATATATTCAAGTTCTTTCCCTTTCCCTAATACCTGATATTGTATCCCTTGCTTAATAAATATTCCACTTCTCTCCTGTCGATCTCTTCTTACACCATCATATCCTTTTATCACAAAATCCAATGTTGTTTTTAACCATGTTTCCTGAACACAAATAATTTCTGGTTGTTCTTCAAGACTATCAATATAACCTTTAAATTCTTGTCCGTTAGCGATTAAACTTCTTGCCTTCCATTGTAATATTAACATGTACTTTCACCAGATGTTCCTTGTCTCCCATCTACCTCCAACTTTTTATTTATGTTCTCCCACGATCCCTCCTTAAACCTCAAAAACTTTTCAGCTCCTCTCACTATTATTTTAATCTTCTCAGTTTTATGCTTGTCTTGGTCAGTACAATTGATAACATAGGCTACAAATAATATTAGTTTTTCTACTGATATTGTAACATTTTCTTCTGACTGTACTTTGCTTTGCTGTGGAATTTGATTCGCTATTTGTTCAATCTTTCTTGTTTTCTGTTCCTTCACATTTTTAACTGCTTCTGCATAGCTTATGTTTTTAGTCATTTTAATCTGTATGATTTCTTTTGCCTTCTTCCTTACTTCACATCCTCCATACGTAACTCTATGTTGCCCTCCACAGTTACAACATTTTTCTTGTACTTCTTCTTTACATTCTTCAAACTTGTGATCTTCACCACATTTAGGACATCTCTGCTTCCCTTTACAAACTGCTGCTATGTGTTCATACCTTTGACATTTGAAACAACGAAGTGGTGGAGGGATATAAGGTCTAACCTGAAAGCTAAGATAACCTATTTTGATGTTTTGTGGCAACTCTTTTTCGTCAAATTCAATGAAGATTGACATACTTCCTACTTTTTCTCCATTTATTGTTTTTGACAATCTCTTCAAGTTATTCACTTTTGCACCAATAATACTTCTCTTAATTTTATCAAGATCTTCATCTAGAGGGATCCCATAAATCACTCCTCTAATTTTTTTATTTTCTCCCATGATTTTTTTCTTCAACACCGTTTTCTTGCAGATATTATCCACCTTTAAAGCCTTGTTCTTTTGTTCTTCATTTTTACAAACTACCAATAAGTTTCCATCTCTCAAAATCTTTACCATTTCAACATCTCCAATTTTCTTTTTTTATCTCTCTTGACACCACAATGGGGCTGATGTTATCCTGTTCTTCCTCGTTCTTAAGTTTCAATATTATTTTAAATTCCTCCCTCATAATTTTCCTCCTAACTATCCTTTCTTCTTCTGAACTGCTTCCTTCCAATTCTCGCTTGCTACCTTGGATATAACCAATTCCCTTTCCTTCATCTATTTTATTTCTTCCACGTCCTTTCCCTCTTCCTCTCCCAGCTGGCGTCCACCCTTCAAAATCCATGTCTTCCTCATTTCCTGTCTCCATTTCCAACCGATCCATTCACATACCAGTTTATGCCCAAATCCACCTTTTCCGAATCCGATATATTTCCATTTTTGTTTTTCCCGCGCCGCACCAAAACCGTTCTTCTTCGACGTAGTCTCACCACCGACAACCACCTCTTCCGAACCCAGCAATCCTGGCCTGCAAACTTCCGTTGTTTGAGGTGACGTCTTTCTGTTTGTGGAAGTGGAGGTCACGTGTTTCCGGTGGAGCTCTTCTTCTCGGTGTGAAGCTGGACGAGCCTTGCGGTATGACTCTGATGATGAAGAGACGCTGCATTCTGAACTGCGAAGGTGAAAACACCATGTATACACTCCCGAGGGGCGAGGAGGAGAAGGGCCAGTGGTTGAGATTCATCTTTAACGCCATTCCCGAGCAGTACAACTCAAGGCTTCTGTTATGTGCAGTTCATTTTACCGAAGACTGCTTTCTGAACTGGACGCAGTTCTATTGTGGATATTCGAAGCGCTTACTGCTGAAAGATGGAGCGGTTCCGACTCTGCTGAGCCCGCATCGGGACACAGGAGTATATGTAAGTACAGGAAGCTGCGGTGTTCTGGAGAGTTAGCTATGAGGCTAACAAAAAGCAGTACAGGTGCTCTTGTTATGAGGAAGGAAAAAGTGGTCGGCATAGAAAGTACCGATCAGATTATTGAATCGGCGAGCATCTCGGGATAGCTTCAGCCAATCAGGTGAGCGAATCTTTTGTGACGCGTTTTAAGATCGAGGTAAATAACATGGATCCATTGGAGCACTTGTTGATCAGATGTTGCAGCTAGCTGGAGGATCTGCTAGTTTTCATCCCTTAATAGTCTGCAGTTTGAACCCTTTCATAAAGGTCCAGCTTTCTCTTTTTATGTCATCAGTGGGTTGAATCTGAGCAGATCTGAATTTAAACATGATTGGTAAAGATGTCTAATAACACCGTTAACTGAAGTTTGTACAGATGCACATCGGTGAATTCATTTTAATGATTAAGTTTCACATCTAACGAGAACCCAAAAATATGTTTTCATAAAAATTAAAACATTACACAAGACCACTAAAAAAAAAGCATGTTTAATGGAGCAGTTATGATCTTCAGCAGTGGTGTCCAAACATTTTGTGTTGCTGGACAAAATCGCTCATTAAAAGCATTAAAAGTTTCTTTTCCAACTAACAATATAAGATCATTTCGTTTCTTTTTGTTTTACTTGCTCAGCAATGGATTAAACATGTCATATGTTTCTGATATAAAGTAGTTTGATATTTCTGGAAAATAACAACTTGTAGATCTAAAAAAACAATGGTCTCATGTGTTTGCCTTAATAAAATAAAGGTTTCCTAACTTTTTGGGATGAATGTTTCCTATTTTATTGGTTTAAAAAAATTTGTCTGTTCTCAGCAACAAATATCAGAACTTTCTCTGAAAGCATTTGTTGTATTTAGTTTAATTTATTGAAGTCTGTTTCTGAGTAAACGTCAGTAGATGTTTCTAGCTCTACTTTCTATGAAATTAAAATGAAAAAAAAAAAAAAAAAAACACAGGGCAAGAAAAGTATTTAGTGTTTCACCTAATAATGTTTTCCACTTAAGAAAATTTGAAGATGGAAATGTTAGTGAAAACCTATAATAAATAGTCAATCTGCATCAGCTTCATTTGCTGCAGGCCCAAGTTTATACTATTGTTGAACTGCAGTCAGGGGCCACACAGAATTATCACAAGGGCCGTAAATGACTCTCGGGCCACACTTTGTACACCCCTGGCCAACAAAGTCATGTGTAGACAATTGACCAACAGACAGTGAGACTCTCCATATGCAGGGTACATGGTTTCTACCCCAGTCTGGAAAAGCATTGAATCCGATTATAGTGTTTTCAATGTCTTAATTAGTCAAGATTAATACTTTATTTATTTGGTTCCTTCCTTCCGACTTACCACTCAGTGTCTGCCGCAATTGTATGGCAAACTTTTGTATTTATTGTTTACAAAAACTGTATTTCTACATGAACTTATAACCAACCAAATCTCATTGCTAAAGAAGCTGGATGTGCATAGAGTGCTGTATCCAAGCATATTAATGGGAAGTTCAGTGGAAGGAAAAAGTGTGGTAGAAAAAATTGCACAAGCTACAGAGATAACCACAGCTAGCGGCACATGATATCAGGATGCAGGGTAGCAGGAGGCCATAATGTTGGTCAATGGCACAATGATGATGTCCTTTGCTAGAAATAAACACAAAAAATATTTCCATTCCAACAAAATCTCCCTGTAATTTCTCTCAATGTTTAGGAATATCGTCTGAAATCCAGAGGTCAGGTGGCATCTGTTGTAAACCATGTGGCCTCCCAGACTGACCCTCCATGCAGTCATCTGCCAGAGACACGAACAGTCGGCACACAGCTGGCCATGGCATCTCCACATATCTTCAAGAGCACAGGTATATTACTCTGTATGAAAACTAAATAAATAAATCTAAATAATAAAGCTTGCTGGTGTTTATTCGGATAAAGTTCTTCAAATAAATTTCTTTTGAACACTCTTCTTTCCGTTTGCGTTACAGCCACGCAGGTCAGAGTGATGAGGCGAGATTGTGGTGTTGGCACAGAAACCCTCCCCTTAAACAGCCCCCTGCTGCTCATGCAGCCACAGCTGGAGAAGAGACTATCCAAGAGACCTCGACTCACCCTATAGATGATGAGGAGGAGGAGGACCCCTCAGAGAGCATCAGATCCACTGTAGTTCAACACAAAAACAATTTAACATAAACCATGGCATGGTGAGGGGCGGCCACTGTTTTCACGACGCCATTTATAGCAACAGCTTCTTGGATCAGACTGGAGGACGCAAGAATTTAACAGAGCATTTTTTCTTTTGTGCTGGGAAAAGCGTTATCCAACACCCCGCCTGGAAAAACACCCACATCAGGTTTGATTACACAACGTTTCGCAGCAACATTTCATGCCCGGCCATCTGCTCTGTGATATGGGAACACCGTGTGAGACACAGAAGCTGTCAGAACCCAAAACCGTCCCCGTTCCTTCAGTTGACTTTTGCTCTCACGGATTGTCTGGGAAGGAGCTGCAGAAGTTGGGAACAACTCCATAGAGACTGCTGCTCGAATGAAAGAAATCACACTGTGTTGACACAAAGCTTTGAAATAGCTAAGGAATTGCAGTCGGATTAAAACAAGTGCCGAAACCCTGTGGCCTTAGAACAAAGTAGTCTGTGAAATGGGATTTGTAAAAAACAAAAAAAAATTCCTTCCTTTCTTTGTGAATGCCTTTCTTCTGTTTTGCTTGAAAATAGAAGCAACACCATAGAAAGCGTCCTTGGTACCAGATATTGGCTGATCTTAAAAATGTTTTTTAGGGAGTTTTTGGTGATGGTGACGGTTCAACAGATCTGTCTCTGGTCTGCATGTTAGCTTTTTTTAAAGCAGTTTTTTGAACAGTTACACATTATGTTTGTAATAGAAAATAGTCAAATACACTATAATTATACCAGTCAGCTCTAAGAACTGGGAGCCTGAGTGAATGTACTTGTGAGAGGTGGTGAAAAACCATTAGTAACTCTGTACAGTTTACTGGAGCGCTGGCGTTTGTAATTCATCATTTAAGGAGATACTTCATCTTGGAATAAAAACATACATGTGCTATTCTTTGCACCACATGTTTAGATCTGCATTGACACTGTAGTTAAGCATATTTCCAGGTACATCTCAGTAACGTAGAATATCATCAAAAGGTTATTTTCTCAAGAAATTCCAATATCATATAAGACATAAATGTCAGCATTTAGAGAACTATGTTTATGTACAGATCAGAATGTGCACCAGTTTACCACATACATTATTTGGACATTAAATGAGCATAAACATTTTTTGTTTGTTTATTTTAAGTCAGGTAGGATTAATAAAATTACGTCTGCTTTAAGAATAACAAGAGAGACACTTTGATAAAACCTCTATGATGTCATGATTTTGCTAGTTTCTGATAGCTTAATGATGTTTGAGTTAAATGGAAGCCCAACTATGGGTGTGTTTGAGGCCACATCTCAGACACACTACTTTCTTGTGTGACATTATGGAAAAAATCTAAAGAATTCAGCCCAAACATCAGGAAGAGATCTCTAAACATCCAGTCTGGTTTATCATTGGGGAAAATGTACATGCCTGAACGTTTCACATTCATTTGCTCAAACAATACAAGTATGAACAGCATGAGGATGTCCAGCCTTTACGTTGTTTAGGAACGAGACCGATAATAGACACTTCCCTATAATATACGAAACTGTTTATCGTTCAGCGATTAGCAGAAAAGAAGCCACGAAAAACAAAACCACAACCGGTGGGTATTTTCCTTTTTATGCATGTTCCTTAAAGTACCATCTATGGTTTTAGCGTATATCCCCCTAATGTAAATATAAGATGCTAGTTGCACAGAGACATATTGATTAAACTGACCTGGAACTCCTGCTTGCATCCACAGAGAGATATCTGTCCCCTCACCACTGGTCTCCAGTTTGGTCGTATTAATGGGAGCCAAAAGTTTGACCACTTCTTCCATCACCTGTTAATACAGACACAGTCAAGTGTTTTGTAACTCAGTATACCATCTGATGTTTTTACAGCTTATCAGAAATTATTACATTTTAATAAGGCGCGAGATCCAAAATTTATATGAGACGACTATTGTACAGCAAAATGATTTTTAAAAAAAAAAGATAATAAAGCATCAAACAGGATTCCTGCACATTGTTTAATATTTTTACAAACCCAGACTTTCTGATTTCTCAGTCAATTGTTGGTTCATTTTAAGGTTGATTGACAGACGGATGGATGGAAAGAACAAGAAGTGGATAGAATGATAGAAGGACAATGGACAGATCGACAAGACTGGATGGATGGATGGATCAGAGACATTTGGAATAATGGCTGGGGAGAGGAACTTACAGTTGAATGGATGGAACAAACAACGAGTAAAACAATGAACAAATGGACAGATTGATGGGTAGGAGGAACTTCAAAAAGAAGAAAGCTGTCTAAAATAAAGACCTGATCTTGCAAGTGAAGAAAAACGGACAACATTATGGTAACAATCTGGATCTTTTTTAATAAGGAGCTCTGATTGGAGCAACTCATTAAGAAAAATGTTGACAACGGGACAAGCAATAAATTCTGAAAATACAAATTATTTTCCACAATATTTTGTCTATACATCAAATTCTACATTTGTACAGACCTCTCAAGACTGTGCAGAAACCCTTTGACATTGTACAAATGTTCTGGTATTTTCCTAACAAATTATACATAATAGTAAGGCTTTAGTATTTCACCCTGAGATTAAATACTAAAACTAGTGAAACATTTCCCAACCCCAAAAGCAAGCCTTGAGCTAAATAATTAACAAATTACATTCACTGTGTAACAGTTTTTCACATCTCCCTGTAGAACTGATGTGTTTTAGACTCCTCAAAACAACAGCTAAGTTCACTGTTTGTAGTTTGACCTTTGAACTCACCTTACCTGCCGCATCACTGCCAGTAAACTGCAGACCCATCGGGGTGAACGTCCCCAGGTCAGACTCCATAACGAGGTCAAAGTTAGAGATGTTGTCCTGTGTGTGGAGAAGGAAGTGAAGCAAGAGGGTGAGGACAAAGCTAATAAAGAGAAATGTTGGCAAAGCATTAAAAAAGTAATAAAGCACGAAAAATGTCAGGGTTGACTAGTTTATATACACAGAGAAGCTTCAATCCGGTACGGTTACCTTTGTAACTACTACAATACTGTTAGTAAGAGATCACATACCATAAACAGCCACTAGAAGTCGCTAAAGAAACTTAATCTAACGGAAATCAGTCTGTATATTTCAACATTTTAGTGAGAAGCCCTCAGGAGAGGTACAGTATACTGAAGAAAAATGACTAGCTTGTTTTCGAAAACGCATGATCTCTTTATCTCTGGTTTTCAGTATTTAGTTTATTAGGTTTTAGAGGCTGGTGGGAAGCCAAAGCTCTAAAGGAAAAAACTGCAAGACTCGATTGCTGCAGAGAAAAATCTGGAAGCTGGCCAAGTGCTCTCCAGTCTGCTGGCAGCCCATTTCCACACTCATACTTTCACAATGCTCTGACACTTCCTGCTCCGTTTTAGCAGGAACAATATTTGCTATCAGGCCCTGATTGTGTTTTTTTTTTTTTTCTTAAAGCAGACAGCATTGGTACCTTGTGGAGACTGAAGTACTGTTGGGCTCCAACACCACCCTGCTCCTCAGCTGTCCACAGAACTGCTCGCAAAGTTCTTCTTGGACGCAAGCCTTCAAGCAGATGAAGATACTATTTAGTCACTTGTATTGCATTCATCAAATGCTTTTTTTTTTTATAGTTTGGGGATTGTTTTAGAAATATCTTAAAAAATAGAATGAATGTTGATTGATAGAGTGGTTTGAATGCGGGTTTGGGTGGACCGTTACTGTGAGAAGTTTGTTTGCTTTTCAATGCTTGATTTGTTTTTTTTATTGGCTCTGTTTTCTATCACAGTCTAAAGACATGCAAGTTAGATTAACTGGTAATTATGAAGTACTGGGTATAATAAACTCAGTATGAGTCTGGAAGCCCCCTTTATATTAGACAAGGAAAAAAAACTTACAAAAATACATTAGTTATACATTAAAAGTGAGTAAAGTACAAAAACCATTATCCTAATGAATAAAAAGGCAAAGCTGAAAGGTCGATGGGACACACCATGTAGATACAGTGCTTGGAAAAAGTATTCATACCCCTTAAACTATTTGAGTGATTAGACCCAACTAACAGGCTGGGAAAGGAAACTATTATTCAAAGAACCAGCCAAGTGGCCCATTGTAACTCGGGAGAAGCTGCAGAGATCCACAGCTCAGGTAGGAGAATCCGTTAAAGCGACAGATATTAGTGGTGCACTTGAAAGACACCGATTAGAGACCAGTTTTTAAGTTGCCACGAGTCATTTTGGGCAGAGGTTCCCAACCCTGGTCCTCAAAGCCCACTGTCCTGCATGTTTTAGGTGTTTTCCTGCTGCTGCACACCTGACTTAAATGAATGACTGATTAGCAAACATCCACAGCAGTTGATGGCATGCTGGGTTTAGGAGCAACTTGGCTCTCTAAACTATTCTGGCCATACCTAAAACAAAGTCTGAGATGGTCCAGTTGTAATGCAGAAAGACAGTCAAAGTTAAGGGTGAGATTAGTTTGGTGAGCCAAGCTGTTGTGAGGGATGACTCTGAAAAGCAGCACCATTAAAGGGAGAGAAGAGGTTGCTCCTTAAAATTCCTGGAGAGGCTCCAGATTCATCTTTAAGTGATTTACAAGGAAATAAATCCTTGATTGACTTAACTGCTGTAGAGAGGAATCTATGATTGTTTTTATTTCTACAGAATAGAAAAGAATATCCTTTGTTGTCATTGTCACAAGTACAATGAAATTGAGAAAGAAGAGGAGGTCATAAACAAGAAATAATTTATGTAAAACAGCAAAATCAAAGTAGTTTGTTAAAAAGTTAAATAAAAGCACATGTACACACATTCAGATTGATTGTACATTCCCATTATTGCATCTCCCTTTACATTCTGGCTGCATTGAGTTTAGCTCAGGGGTGTCTAGCTATAGTTCTCGAGGGCTGGTGTCCTGCATGTTTTAGATGTGTCCTTGATCCAACACAGCTGATTCAAATGGCCAATTTACTTCCTTATCATGTCACCTAGCTTGCTTTTGAACCATTAATTTGATTCAGGTGTGATGAATCAGGTCAACATATGAAAGATGCAGGACACCAGCCCTTAAACACTGACTTTATACACTGGTTTAGCTATTGCTGTTGGATAGAAATTGTAGTTGAACGGGTTTGTTCCTGCTTTAACTGGTCTGTAGCATCTGTCTGATGATTACTGATCAAACAGAAAGTGACCTGTGTGGAAAGTGTCCTTTATGATCACATGGGCTTTTTGGAGACAAGGGGAACTGTTAGGTTCTTTAAGTGTAGGGAGAGGTCAGCCAACCATCTTTTGGGCCGCATTAATGACCCTGTGGACTGCTGTCCTCTGAGCCACTGTACAGCTGGTGAACCACACATAGTAGGTTGTTATTCTCTCAATAGAGCACAGATAAAGGATAACAGCAGTCTCTGTGTGATGTTATTTTTCATAACCATCATTTAAACAAATTGAATTAAAATGCTGAAGAAACTTTGAATGTTTACAAAAATATAATAATGTAATAAAAGTCCAGTATCTCTCCTGTGCAAAGAAAGCCCAGCAGAGGATTTAAACTTTCTCAGGAAACTGAATTGAGAGGGAATTCCTCCCTCTATCACCACATTTTGTTGAAACACTACGGAGAGCCTCCTGATCATGGCTTGGCACAGCAGATGCACAACAGCTGACAGGAAAGCTCTCCATCCAAGTGGTAAGGATGCATGAGAGAGGGATTACAGCTTCACTTACCGATCTTCTGCCATCTGGAAGAATGACTCTCTCTGTTTTATCAAAGGGCTAACAGGAAGTGCAATAGGTTATTTCCTGAAGCTATGAGACTGCTGTATTTCTATTAATGCTCACAATATTTTGATTGCTTGAATAAAAGAAAGAGCAGTTACTCGGATATGTTTGCACCCTGCAGCCTTTCTGTCACGCTTAAAAAATGAGGTCAGTCCAAGGCAAACAATGGAAATGTTATAGGTGAAAGGAACTTCTGAAGGACAATAGACTCATATTTCTCCTGAGTTAAGTCAATATCAGATTTTGTAGGATGTTGTTTTCCCAAGGAATATCTGCAGAATAGATTCAAAGATACCAACTGCCACAACATCACCTCATTACACCAGCCCTTAAATCCCCTTCAAAGATTTGTTTTATACTGGATGTGAAACGGAAACCCTACTCCTCTAAAGACTGTGCAGATAGTAAAAACTAGCCCAAACCAGCCCCAGCACTGTGTCTAAAGGTCACTCCTCTTAAACTACAGGCTTGTAAAAGCAGGAGTAAAGAGTGATCTAAACATGTCTGAACAGACACTGTCCTTTGACCTTGTTATGCTGGCAATGACACAAAATAAGAAAAAAAAGATATTGAGAGATAAATGATAAGGACAATGTAAAGATCTTCACACATCTGGAAGTTTTTCACATTTGTGTCATGTTACAACAACAAACTTCAATGTATTTGAGGTATAGTTGGAAAGTAGAAGAAAATGTTGTACGTTTTGTTTTACAGACATTTCAAATAAAAATGAATTTAATAATTTAAAGTCTATTACTACTAATTAAAATCCAGTGCCTTCAAATTTCACCAATTTGTAAATAGAGTCCACCTTTCTGTAATTTAATCTTAGTATAAACAAAGCCATTCTTTGAGTGACAGAAAACTTAACATATTCCTTAACACTTCTTTACACTGAACCACAGTGATGGCAGCATCATGCTGTGTGAATACTTTTCTCCAGCAGGGACAGGAAGGCTGCAAAAGACCTGAGACTGGGATGAAGGTTCACCTTCCAGCAGGATGACAATCACACAACCGGAGCTACGATAAAAGTGTTGTCATCAAACCCTGCAAATATGTTTGAACTGAATGGTCCCTTCAAAGTTCAGATCTAAATCTAATAGAGAATCTATGGCAAGACTTTAAAACTGCTGTTCACACATGCTCTCAGTTCAATCTCTCTCAATCCAAACTGACTGAGCACGAGCCATTTTGCAATAAAAAAAAAGAACAATGGGCAGACATTTCTGTTTCCAGCTGTACAAAGCTGGTACAGACATACAAGAGACCCGTAGCTCTAATTGCAGCAAAAAATGCTCTAAAGGTATGGACTGAGGAAGGCTGAATCCAAATGTATGACAAACTATCAATCTATTTCCTCCCATTCCTCACAAGTATGTACTGCTTTGTTTTGGTCTATCATCCCAATAAATCCCAATAAATTACCTTGAGATTTGTGGTTGTAACATAACATAATGTGAAAATGATCAAGGAGTATGACTACTTTTCAAAGGCACTGTACTTTTATTTCTGCAGTTTTCTGTGTGGAACTTTTATCTCTATATTTCCCCATAGGTTACCCAGGTCCTTGATGAGTGACAGAGCCTCCCAGGATATCATGGCTCCCCCTCCATCATCCATGGCGCCCTGGCCCACATCCCAGCTGTCCAGATGACCGCTCAATAAGACAACCTGTCAGAGTGAGCAGATAAACTGTGTAAACATCAACAGGAGCCACTGCAGGAGCGTGAGGACGCAGCAGTTTCAAAACTGCACATTCAGGGTTATTTGACAGTGTAAGATAACACTACCTGACCCGTATTGTGTTCATAAGCCTTACATTTTCAACAAACAATAAAATTCACATTTAATTCACTATCTGTTGTTAAACAGGGGTTTTAATCAGAAATAAAGTCCACCCTACAAAAAAGATCACAATGGTAAAAGAACATTATTTCAAATCATATTATCTATTTCGGGAATCTGAAAGCGAGACAGACATTCCTGATCCTGACCTTGTGCTCCAAGTTACAAAAATCAAATGCTGATTTGACAAACTACATGGACAATAACCCAGAAGTCAAAACATTCCCTTAAAATACCAGTTTTTGTGTTTATATAATTTGTATGAAAAATATAGTTTTAAACATTGAGAGGAAAATAGGACAAACAGTGCCAGGGTTTAGGTTGTTGCCACATCCTCAGTCAGTTAATCTGTGCCAAAGCAATTCTTAAAGTATTTAAACTGAGGACTCTTTTCCCATTTAGAGTTATAACGTCCATTATTACAGCATCTAATAAGCACTTGTTTCTAAAACCCATTGTTTTGTATCCCACCTTCATCTGCGAGGCTCAGTCTGCTCGTCATGGTCCTAATTGGTTACAGACAAGCAGAGTGAGAATTCCTCAAGAGACTATCATGGTGCCACAAACTGACAAATCTTGACTGTACTTATATTAAAGATTAACAATCATCTTTTCCACAGCTTTTGAAAGCAAATAAATATCTTGAAATAGCGCTTTTCTAACACAGTGAGAAAATCTGGGAGTAGGTCCTCATAAAACAGAAAGTTATGACATGTCTTGAAGAAATCATGGAAATATGCTGAATGGATCTGCAGTAGCTTTTCAGAAACTCATTAAAACGGTGTAGTGAGTGCTCTTACTCAACCTAAGGATTCTGATATTCAGGAATACTGATGGGCTCTTCTCGGGCAAAACGATGTGTTGTAAGAACAGGCTGCACTGTCAGAATAGTATTTGACAGCTACATTATCAACCATCCTTTCTTAAAGCACTTTTCATACTAATGGTAACAAAATGCTTTACAGATTAAAAACGAAACCAAAAGAATGAAAAGAAATGAGTTTAGTTGAACCCTTATAATTAAAACTGAATATGATGATGATTGTAAGACTTTTAGCTGCTTCCATTTACTAACGCTATGTTTTAGACAACCACTGCAACACAAAGCATTCTGGTGACACGGCTGGTGAGAAAAATGGTCAGAACTGGAGCAGTTGTTACAATATCTACCAGAATGCTGCCAGAATTGTAATTGTAATTAATTACAATTTTTGTCACAAGTCACTTGCCACTGAGGTGATTTACAAGCAGACTGGACTCTTCACAGAACACTTTTTATTTCCTTAGGTAGGGTGCCGGTCTGCTGAGTCACCAAGGTACTACTTCTCAGACAACAATTCCCTTACTTCAATTCTTCTCATTGGACAGGTTGCAACAAAATCGTCATCTTATCAACTTGCTGTTTCACTTGGAATGTTTTATGCACTGATGCTCGAGTTCACTTAATGTCAAAATATCACCCTTTAGAAACCTTTAGCTGGGTTTTTGGCTTCCTTTTGCTTGTTTATGTTCTCATGTACCTTTTTTTTTTTTACATATTCTGCCAACACAGCCATCTTGATTAATATAACTAGAACTGGGAACACACTATACAACCTCCACAGTTTATCAGATTACACACTAACAGACTGATTTCAGCAGACTGGGGATAACATTCCTCACATCTTAGCCTGATAAGGGACCAGAGACTACAGGATTTGTTGAAGCAACTAAAGGCCAACTGAGAGCAGGTGACAGTTTAAAGATTACACAAACATGTACTGTTTTCAAAACTCCTGGAAAAAAATGTAAAAAGGAAGAAGCAAGGAAGAATTAGGCAAACTTGGATGACAGATGCCTTAGTAAGCATTTTGTGTTTAATTTACTCATTAGTTTAGCCAAAATCTATTTTCATTAATGAAATCCCCAAAATATACTATTATACATTACATTTCAAATATCAGATATTTGGTTTTTTGTAAACTCTGTTGACTAAAAAAAAATCCTACAAATAATTGACAAAAAGTAACATAATGCAGACACTTTAGAATAATGCTCACATTTTTTTAATTAATGAACTGATTTGTTTCTTTTCAGTGTATTAGGTTATTTTGCTTAAATTTTAATGTTATGGGTTTTAATCTACCTCTTTTGTCTTTTTTTCTGATTTGTTGTGTTTATTGTATATTTTAATTTATGTTTTTACTCTTCCCTGTTATTAAGTTCTCATTGAAAAGACAATCAGCTCTCACTGTCTTCTTCACTGGCTGTCGGTAACACATTTGCTGTTAGGTCGGTAATTAGTTCACACTACCCGACAGTGTCCAGATTTGGCTGAAAGAACTCAAACTTGTTTGACTGACTGCAACTTACGTCTGGTTCTGGTTCTGATTCCCTCACACTCTTGCAAGTTCACGTCTGTACCCTTCAAAGTCCAGAAGAGTTTTGTGCCATGCAGATTGTCCCAAACTAGTGCAGACTGGTGTAAGCTTAGTCCAACTGTGAATCATGGGTAAGATCTGGCAAAAGACTGTGCATCTTGTCTTGAGCCTAACATGAATTACAAGCCTAAACAACACCTGAGGAAGAGAAGCTGTAAAAATGATAAAGTACACCCTTGAAAGTAACTATTTGGCAGCACAAGACAAACTGCTTAATGGCGTGAAACAAGTGAATGCCGAAATCCTACAAGGCAAACAAAGAGAGTTACAGCAGGATTTTTCTGATGGAAAAAAGCGTCAGAGTCTACAGCCTTCAGTGTGAACTTTGCAGACCGTTTACATGCAAAATAAGATGCACAACCTACTAAAGGGGAATAAACTAGTGTGCATCCTCTTCGAAAATTTTATTTCAAAGAAAGACAGAGTTAGCGTCTGAGTGGGTGAAAACAAATTTCAAGCACCTCAGCAGTCTTGGATGACTTAAAAGGGCAACCTAACTCTGGAAATGACTCACAAAACCTCAAATGTACATTTTTCTTTAAGCAAGTGTTCTTAAAGAACACACACACAAACACACACATAGACCAGCCACAACTGCTGCTACAGCGAACTGGAACACAAAGTTTCAGGGCCAGACATGATGTCAGCCCAACCATCTGTTTCAGTTCCTTTTTCTGCAGAGATGGACTGAATGTTGGCTCAGGAAAAATACCAGCTCCAAAGGGCCACAAGATTATAAAGTTTTAAGGGGTTTTCTGAGGTAGCTAATTTAAATCTGGCTGGTACAGGAACTGAAAGGACATTTAAGTTCAAAATATATTAACATTTAACATGTAAACGGTGGCCTGAAGAGTATGAGGTGTAGCTTTAGAGATTGATCTCAGTCTGATCTTCAGATCAGCTTGCTGGAACATCTCCTGCAGGGATAATTGGCAGCTGTCTTAAATGTTTTCCATTTGCTGATAATTTTTCTCGTTAAAGAATAAGCCATCATTTTTGGGGAAATCCTTTTTCAATGCTTCCCAAATTGATGGACACCAACAGTTGCTTCTCTAATAAGTATTTCCTCCTTGGCATTGTGTTTTACAAAAGCACCTAAATGCATTGGACTAGAAAACCATCACAGTTCCTGCTTTCAAGGAGAAACTCACAGTTGTTGGACGAGTTATCAGGTTTAATTAGCAGAACCTGGCTGCTAATTAGTCTCTTAATTCCTAGTGAAGGAGACGGTATGTACTCAGTTAATAACGCATAGCGTCGCCATTTTGGCTTGGGTTTCATCAAAAACAGCAGTAACAACAGCGCTTGGCACTTCTGAAAAAGGTGAATAAAAATTTTTTTCACAAGAGGTGAAATAGAAAGCCCATTGCATTGTGCTGATCTATGTCAGATTTCCCATGGACTGTTATATATTGTGCCATCTCACAAAAGACATCGATTCTCTGAATCTACTAAACTTTAAGTGATACATGCAGTATTGAGTCTGCTTTCAACCCCACTTTCAATCCCAATGGTTTTTTTTTTTTTGTTCTTTGAGTTTTTTGTTGTTAGATATTTAATGTAATGCAAAATATGCAGTTATTTCCTTCATACTTTTAGTCTGTGACTGTTTTTTGCAGCTCTTATATTGCTTGTCGTATATGGTTTTCTCAGAATTATCTATTCCTTTTTTGTGTTCTATTTTTCGCTGACTGAAGAGCAGAAACACACGTCTGTTTCCATTTTATCAAAAAACATTTAACTTTCTTCTTTAACGATAACGTTCAAAGTTAAGCGGGAAGTTCTTCAGTTCTACAAAATGTATAGCAATAAAACAGTTTGGTAACAACATGTAAATCATTCACGCAACAAGCAACACCTAGAAGATCACACAGTAAAGGTTTTAAACTGGTAATACATAGTGAGGTAACATCTGACATAAAAAATTCCCTCCATCTCCTAATGTTATGCTGCAGGATTTTGTCATTTGTTGATGCTGCAAACCACTTTTTACATTTTAAGACATCTTTTTTTTTTGGCCCTAGAGGCCTTTATTTTTGACAGTAGGCAGACAGGAAGGAGGGGCAAAGAGAGGGGGAGACATTCGGCAAAGGTCGCCAGGTCCGGTACTCGAACCCGGGACGGCCGCTTCGTGGACTATAGCCTCTATATGTGGTCGCGCGCTAACCCCTACACCACCAGCACCGCGCCCCCATTTCAAGACATCTTTGATCTGACTGTTATTGTATGTGGGAATGAGAACCACAGATTAGGCAGGAGTAACCCAAATGAATCATAGTGCGTTTGAATAAAAGTGGATGTACCTACTGGTCCTGGTATTCGGCTATCAAAAAAATCCATACCGGCAACTGTCACTAGGCACTGGTTCCCTAAAATGTCATTTACATGATCTCAGCTTTTGATACATTTATCTTACAAGTCATCATCATTTTCAAGTCATCATTTCATTGGCGAGATTGATTTAAATCTTTCAGAGGGGTCAACAGATTTAATAATTATACAGAGTTTATGCATCAGAAATGCAAGTTTTTTTTTTTTATCAATTTGGTTTTCAGCATCAATAAAGTTCTTTGGTGTTTTAAAGACCACTAGTAATTGTCTCAATGAGGACACTGAAGAACAGAATTATGCATACCTCTGGCAAATTTAGATTTAAAATTATTTTCAATCAACCAAGAAATTAGCTTCTGTTTGGAAATGAGGCCAGCATATCTCAACAGGATGATAAATATAAAGGGGAATCAATCAAAAAAAGAAATTCAAGTACTTATGTCTTATTAAAATAAGCAGGTTGAATATTATTTATGCCCTTTTCAAAAATCAATGGAAAAATCTTTATTGGCATTTCAGTAGTCAACACCTTCATATAACTGCTGACCAGTTTTCTTTTTTTTTTTTGCTTGTTTCCACTTGTGTTTTGATGATATATCTTTAATGATGAGCTCCAAGCCTTTGGGGTTGGAAGGCCTCCTTGCCATTACCCTAATCTTTAGCTTGTTCCACAGTTTCTCTATCAGATTTAAGTTGGAACCTAGCTGAGCCACTCTAAAACAACAAAAATATTACTTTAAGTTGGTCACTTGTATGAATAATTTTGGGCTTAACTCTTCTCTTCTTGTTATACATCCTCTGTACTACCAGGCTGACTCAGTTGTAAATTATGCTTCACACAGTACATCATAGAGTCCAGCAACCTTGTAATCTGCCCACGGTGGCCTCTACCATGTAAGACTCATGGCCATAACTAAAATATCAAAGGACAGTTCTTACTGGTGGACACCGGCAGTAAGGGATGCTGTCAAGCTGAAGAAGGAGTCCTATCGGCTGTGGTTGGCTTGTGGGACTCCTGAGGCGGCTGACAGGTACCATGGGGCCAAGCGTGCCGCGGCTGGGGTGGTGGCAGAGGCAAAAACTCAGACCTGGGAGGAGTTTGGTGAGGCCATGGAGAAGGACTACCGGCTGGCCCCAAAGCGATTCTGGCAAACCCTCCGGCGCCTCAGGAGGGGGAAGCAGTGCTTTGCCAACACTGTTTACAGTGGGGAAGGGGAGCTGCTGACCTCGACTGGGGACATTATCGGGCGGTGGAAGGAGTACTTCAAGGATCTCCTCAATCCTGCCATCACGCATTCCGTGGTGGAAACAGAGGCTGGGGACTCGGGGTTGGACTCTTTCATCACCTAGGCTGAAGTCACCGAGGTGATTAAAAAGCTCCGCGGTGGCAGAGCTTTAGGGTTGGATGAGATCCGCCCTGAGTACCTCAAGTCTTCGGATGTTGTGGGGCTGTCATGGTTGACACGCCTCTTCAACATTGCGTGGCGGATGGGACAGTACCTCTGGATTGGCAGACTGGGGTGGTGGTCCCCCTTCATAACACGGGTGACCAGAGGGTGTGTTCCAACTACAGGGGGATCACACTCCTCAGCCTCCCTGGGATGGCCTACGCCAGGGTATTGGAGAGGAGAGTCTGGCCGATAGTTGAACCCCGGCTTCAGGAGGAGCAGTGTGGTTTTCGTCCCGGCCGTGGAACACTGGGCCAGCTCCATACCCTCTACAGGGTACTCGAGGGTTCATGGGAGTTTGCCCAACTGGTCCACGTGTTTTGTGGACCTGGAGAAAGGATTCGACTGTGTCCCTCGTGATGCCTTGTCGGGGGTGCTCCAGGAGTATGGAATCGGGGGCCCTTTACTAGGGGCCATCCGGTCTCTGTACAAGCGGAGCAGGAGTTTGCCGGCACTATGTCGGACCTGTTCCCGGTGCATGTTGGACTCCGGCAGGGCTGCCCTTCGTCACCGGTCCTGTTCATAACTTTTATGGACAAGATTTCTAGGCGCAGCCAAGGGCCGGAGGGGGTCTGGTTTGGGGACCAGAGGATTTTGTCTCTTCTTTTTGCAGATGACGTGGTCCTGACGGCCCCCTCTAGCCAAGACCTACAGCATGCGCTGTGGCGGTTCGCAGCTGAGTGTGAAGCGGCTGGGATGAAGATCAGCTCCTCCAAGTCCGAGGCCATGGTTCTCGACCGGAAAAGGGTGGCTTGTCCTCTTCAGGTTGGAGGGGAGTTCCTGCCTCAAGTGGAGGAGTTTAAGTATCTCGGGGTCTTGTTCATGAGTGAAGGGAAGAATGGAGCCGGAGATCGACAGACGGATCGGTGTGGCTGCCACAGTGATGGGGGCGCTGTGCCGGTCCGTTGTGGTGAAGAGAGAGCTGAGCCGAAAAGCGAAGCTCTTGATTTACCGGTCCGTCTACGTTCCTACCCTCACCTATGGCCATGAACTTTGGGTCATGACCGAAAGAACAAGATCCCGGATACAAGCGGCTGAAATGAGCTTCCTCCGTAGTGTGGCCAGGCACTCCCTTAGAGATAGGGTGAGGAGCAGAGCCGCTGCTCCTCCACATCGAGAAGAGCCAGTTGAGGTGGCTCGGGCATCTATACCGGATGCCTCCTGGATGCCTTCCTCGGGAGGTGTTCCAGGCACGTCCCACTGGGAGGAGGCCCAAGGGACGGCCCAGGACACGCTGGAGGGACTATGTCTCTCGGCTGGCCTGGGAGACCCTTGGGCTCCCCCCGGAGGAACTTGAGGAGGTGTCTGGGGAGAGGGACGTCTGGGCGTCTCTGCTGAGTCTGCTGCCCCCGCGACTCGGTCCCGGATAAAGCGGAAGACGATGAGTACGAGTACGAGTTCTTGCTGCCATAAAAAGACACAAAATGTATTGTGTTTTTATTTGAAAAAAAAGTCCATTTTGCAACAGGAGGAATATTCAGTTCTCACTCTTTTGAAAATAATTTATCTGATTTTATATTATTCCTAACTAAATCCTAATTCAAATAATTACATGTTGGTCATTTGTGAACATGGAAATTATACTGTTTACACAGCAGAAATCTCCTGTGTGATAGTGGTCCCTGGAAAGTTCAGATAACTGTCGCAAAATAAAGGCTGACCAAACCGTTTGGGAAATCTCTGGTCAGCACATCCCGGTGACGCCTTACAGTCCTTGTCCAACATGCTGAACTAGGGACATTGAGAAAAACGTCTTAGACATGAACGGTTTAAGAATAGTTTACTATAGACAATATTATTTTAGGTTTTCCATGCAAGTCAGATTATCCACCCAATAAGATTACCCTACCACTAAAACCTCTAGTTTGAAATACAAAGGGAGAGGCTCCAGCCTGATGGTCTACGGAGATAAATACCGTATGTCATGCAGGTATATATGAGTGAGTGCTACCTGCTCTGGGTGCTGCCAGCCTCTTATCTCAGCGACTGTATTAAAAGAGTCAGCATCTGGCAGAGTCTGGGCTCCCATTATGAGTCTAACTACGATCTTCTGTTTGTTCTGGGCCAAACGCCACATCAGCTCAGCGTCCTCCACTGTGATGCAGGCTGTGGGGATTCTCTTCACCCCCTCTTGGTAGGTCTGAGAGCCTGTGTGAGGACTAAAAGGAAAAACACGACGATGGAAATGTATCTGCCTTTACGACAGGCACTGGATAGTGAAAGGGAACAAATACCTGTTAATAGAGAAAGGAGTGACAGATCGAATGAGTGTGGCCACAGCTCCCAGTCTAGCTGCCTCTGAAGCACCAAAAGCACGATAAGAAACCGTCTCGCCGTAGCTGATAAAAGGCTGGTTAAAAACCACAATCCTCCCTGCGGCCTCGCTGGCTCTACGCTTCAGTTCCTCAAAAGACTGAACCACCAACACCTCAGCCTTAACACCTGAACAGATAAGAATGACTCAGTGAACAGATTAACACAATTTAATAAAGTCTAACCTTTACCTTCTGGAGGGGTTCCTACACTGCTGCCAAGCCCTAGTATAGCCAGGCTCTTGGCCCTGGGCATAATCATCTCTGCACTCTCCTGCCCTCTCACCCAGTGAGGGATTTTTACTGGTTCTGTTGAGCAAACCACACACAAATACAAAATGACACAATGAAATAGTTTGGAAAACAACTCAGTAATAAATTCCAAACTCACCCAGATGAACATCCAGCCCATCCTGGGTCATGGCATTGTGCATGTATTTGATAGCCATTTCCAGGTTCTGTGACCCACTGACCCGGTTCCCTACAGTGTCAGTGAAGTCAGCCAGCCGTCTGTAGGAACGGTTCTGGGCAGCACCAAAAACAGCTAGCTCAATGATATGTTTGGCCAAATCAGCATATCGTCCCACCTCTGCTGCTATGTCTGGAGCTGGATTCAAAAAGAACTTGAGCTGTAAGTATTTTTATTGATAAGGATTTCACTAACTTTACAGCAGAACAAACTGTTTTTTAACTGTATTACATCAACAATAACTTGGATATATTCATGAATAAACAGAAACAGTTATAATCAAAGCAATTAAATATAATTTATTAATGATCATTGGGAAGTGCGACCCTCCTCTATAAAAGAAGCTTTGGCAGTTTACTGGTCCGGATCATAGATTTAAGTATTAACATAACGGCAAAGAGAAAAGACATCAGTAATGATCTCAGAAAAGCAACTGCTGCAGCCCATCGAACAGTGAAAGGTTAAAAGGCCATTTCTAATCAACTTCGAGTCAAACAGAGAAAAAGGTCACAAGAAGAAAACATGTAAGTCAGCTGAAAATCCTCCTGGAAGAGTTTGCCCCAGAAAATTCACCCCATGCTCAGACCATGTAATGCTCAGAATATACAGGAGGCCGCATGCTAAATAGTACAATTCATGAAGAATCATCAGAAAAAGACTGAACAAGTCTTTGTTTAGAGGGGTTACCGGGAAAAAGACTCTTTTCTCTAAAGACAATATGGCGGGAAAACCTAGGTTTACAAAGTTGCTTCTGAATGAACCACAAGACTTCAACAACAACCAAGACCAAAATAATGGTGGTTGACCATAATGGACAGCACCATGTTCGGAGTTCAGCACCAACACCCCATACCAACTGTCAAACATGATGATGGAGGGGTGGCGACTTTGGGCTGGTTTTGCAACCACATGACCAGGGCAGGACCTTGCAAACATGGAGTTGACCATAGACTCCTTTGTATATCAAAGTATTATGGAGTCAAAGAACACAGGAGGAGCCCACTCCCTACTGACTACACATGCAAGTTAGCATTAAAAAACTCATTTGGGTGCAGCTATTCCAATATTTTTCTTTTTTCCTAGTACACATGATTCTCTCTGATGGAATGGCGCCCCAGGGAGTGAGCCATTAGCTGAAATATCAAAAAATGATCAAGGCACAGTATTATTTAGCTTTTAAATGGAGCAGTGGCTTTGCTTTAAAATCTTTTCACTACTTTCACTGTCTTTTGACCATTATTGTGGACACATGCAAGTGGTTATGTAGATATTATATCAAACAAACAGGTTAGGTGTGTTTTTTGATACCACAGGTGTGTCCAAAACCAAAAAAGAAAAGTTAAATATGAAGGCCACCATGATTTGTGCATTTATCTGTAAAAATAACTGGTTGTTCAGGAGTATGGGTTACCTTTCTTTATGGTTTCATTAGATGCAGCCCTGATTGCATCTGTTGAACTAAAAATGCGCTCAGAGAGAGGATGGCTGTCAATAACCAGTGACAACAGGAGAGACGTAAGGACGGGAAGGAGACAATTCAGTCTCACCTTTAGTGCCATCTGTGGGAATAAAACGCCAAAGTGATTACAAAACATTATTAGAAATAAAACCAATAACATTTACAGAATACATTTTCTGTAACTGTGATTTTGAACAGTATAACTGTGTAATTACAGCTTTAATAGCAGTCCATACAGCACATAGATGGCTCGCTTACAGCTGGAGGACTGATCAAATGTTTTTACCTCTAAACAGCTTTTACCTTCAGTAAGAAGCTTAGCAGTAAAATGCGAGCTCGGTATCCATTAAAACACTGATCTGAGCCACACCATGGAAACAGATGTACAACTGGAAGTCAGCTCTCATTAAAAACCAAACACAAATAGATAACACGTGATTCTCATAAAAAAAAACAAAAAACTGATAATGCATTTAAACAGCTGATAAATCAGAGAAACAATTCACGTCAAATTTACAATAGAAACCATAATAAAAGGCTGCAAACACGAACCCTTGAGGTTGTTATCTTTGACGTTTCGAGATCTTACAAGTTGGCCGGATGCATCGCAGAGATTCAGGACTTTAATCTCTGTTTTCGTTTTGTTTTGTGGTATATGTGAACTTCCGGTGGGATTGCTTTCACAATAAAAGTATTTGTTTCTATTTTCATTTATTTTGCACGTGTATTTAAAATCATATTTTATCCAATAGCTGTAACTTTATTTTTAAAAACTATCTTTAAAGAATTCAAAGACTGAAGACAGATTAATACTAGTAGTAGCTATTTGTGATGTATTGCTTGTGCATCACTCACTTTGAGAGAAACATTTGCTGCAATTGCAACCTTAAGTTTAAGGTTCTGCTGAAAACAGAGGCGTCCCCGGAAAGATTTTCTCTTTTGTTATGTGTTTTATCTCTCAATAGTGCATTGCAGTATCACACATAACTTTAATGACAGTTTTAAAAACAAAACTATTTGTACTTTTTCTATCCTGCTTCACCACTAAATCCTTTTTTTTTTTTGTTTAACTCAAAAAGGTTTACAAATTTAGGTATTTAACCAGCGATCTTTTTGGACAAAAACAATAATAATAAAAAACAACAAAATAAAGCATGGATGTCTATAACATGTATGCTTTGAATCAAACTACATGAAAGGTTTGTAAAAATACAGAAAAACAGTTTGTTTATGACTGAAGGAAATGTGTGTAGAAAAATTACTAAAGCTGTAGAGCATGTAGAGAAGTCATTACAATACATTCATGGAAAAAACACCTGGCTCAGTAATTCATGCTCTAGTTGTGCCTCACTAGAGGCATTTATGGAGCCATAACGTTGATTGCTTTGTTTTTGTTTCCCATAGAAGGTACTCTTGTTGTAATGTCCCTGTATTTCACTGCATCCATTGGCAGGACTATAGCTACCATGGCTTCTGTGCTTTTTGGTTTAGCTGGGTCTCTTTTTTTGGACAAAGCTTTTAACTGACATTGTTGACTGAGTTCAGACCAAATTAGATACAAATATAACTGGATGCAAACTGGACCTGCATGCCTTGTGAATTAACGCTAAATAGAAATATATACATTTCAAAATATTACAAACAAAATAATCAGCAAGAACTTAAAACATTTGCTGTAGCTGAATTAAAGTAAACTTGAAAATGCATGAGTGAGATGTAACTATATGCAATAGACTGTGTATTACCCGAGGTCTGATCTGGTGTTGGTACTTCTGGATTAGTGCAGGTTCCTAGTAATTGCTTCACAGCTAAATATGTAACCCTTAATTGTCTTATAAACCTTTCAGTTGCCATAATAATGCCCAATGCTTGGAAAGAACTGTGTCCGCAGTGCAAAAAACACAGCACTTATCTGCCCACATCCCAATCTGTGGTTTACATCCTCCAGCTTTCTTTACCACTAATCTCCAGCATTCCTCTGCAATCACTTAAAGTGTTCCACCCAAATTAACTTTGCTTCACACAACCTACTTTTATACAAAGTGAGCTTATGTGAAGTTTTTTTTTAAAACTTGTAATTTACTTTTAGATGTTTGCTTTCTTACATGGGAAAGTTAGACTTTGGCACGATTTACCCCGTTATTTATGTGTGTGTGAGTTCTGGAGTTCCCTCCGACATCACTTGTTACTGAAAAACTTATCATTAGGAAAAAGTAAAATGCTAATTAACTAGTTTGACATAGAAGCTTCAGACAATTTCTCTTTTACAATTACATTTGTAAAAACAATAGAACAATGGGAGTAATAAACATAGGGAACAGAAGTTACAACTTTAACCTCCAGTGTTGTTTTCCTACATTTTAAACCATAAAGTGCAAGTAAAGTGTAGTGAGAAAGTATTTGCCCCTTAAAGATTTTTTTTGTTTCTGCTTTTTTATTACACCTAAACATGTCAGATCAAACTTATTTTAAGATCAGATGAACAAAACCAGAGTAAACAAAATGAAAACTTCAAATGTGAAGTTCATTTATCCATCTTCGTGAAAAAGTAATTGCACCCTTAACCTAATAACTGCTTGTGCCACCCTCCATGGCATCAAGTGCTTGTGATAACTGGTGAGTCTTCTACATCACTTGGAAGGAATTTTTTCTGACGCTTCTTTCAAAAATTGATTTCAGTTAGCCACTTTGGAAGATTTTTAAGTCCGAAGGCCCAGTTTAAGGTCCTGATACAGCATCTCAAACTTAAAACTTTTGTTTTTTTACCCATTCAGAGGTGGATTTGCTCAGACCACACCACTGCTTTTATGTATTGTGTTGTTTTTCTGAAATGCTGTTAGTTTTATGCTCGATGTAACGTTTCTAAAAGAGTGGGTACAGAAATTGACATCAGCTTTCCAAAAACGGAGTTATTCACAGGTTAGTCATGATTTAACAAGGTGATTTTTATCACACATCATAGCATTTCCCTGTCATAAATGAAATCATTTGAAAAAGGTTTTTTGAATTTACTATGGCTGTCTTTGATATTAAATGTGTTTGATACTCTGAAACATTTAGGCGTGACATACAGCAATGTAAATACCAATCCTGAGGTAAACAGAGTGATGCAGATTTATAGAATGGGTGAAAAAAAAAAAAAAGAGGTGTTTGTAAGAAGATTGTTCAACTGGCAAAATGTTGGATCCACATCATTGTTTTGCTTATGCAAAAACTCCATATTTACAAAAAATTAAATAAATTAGGCACTTTCAACATTGTATTAAAGTCACATTTTTATTTGGCAGCGAATTTTATGAGATCTACCAAGAATACAGCTCCGCCACAATTCATCAGCCCTTTTCGGTGAGTTGATGCTCACACAACTGTTTGACTATTGATAATTTGACAATTCAGTCCATTCAACACCAACAATGATAAAGTTAATCATTACTCTGAGCATGCTCCATTTTAGTTTTGTACTATTTTATTATACTTTTTAAATAAATGATATTGATGCTGCAAAATTAACAGTGAAAAGCTCGTCAGCTACAATAAAAACAGTCTGGGTAAGAGGTAAAAAGCATCTTCTGAACTATTCCCAAGTATCACTGGCATACTGTGGTAATTTGAGAAGAGAGTCTGTATAAATCATGTATAAATTAAAGTGTAATTTACTTGCTGTTTAACCTGAAAGATATCACTGTGTCTCATTACCTACTACATTGCAGTAAAAAGTCACAGTTTACCCTGGTTCTGGTTTTTACGATGAGGTTTTCTGGACAGTGTTGCCACAGTGACATCTAAACCAGAGAAAGTCGATTTTGATTGAGTGCAGCTCAAAGTTCAGACACGAATACTGTAACAGCACAGCAAATGAAAGCACTGCAAAAGGCACTGGCGGTTCTAGTGTTCGCTGAACACCACGTTAACAGTTGGTCAGTGACCGCATCCTCCCGCTTATTCCAGCTACAGTGAATAGGTAGTTTGCATTTGCATTGAGAGAACTTCATAGTGTCTCTTCCACGAACACAAACTGCAAAAAAAAAAACACAACTAATCTGGAAAATGACAGACAATGACCTTTCACTTAAATGTAACCAAAAAACAAAAATGAAATGAGACATGAAAAGCCAACACAGAAATTCAGTAATTCATATTTTATGAAGACATAATCAAATCTTCAAAAAGCTTGAAATCTATCATTTTGGTGACACCTTGAAGAAGAGGAGTAACCGTAGATGCGCCATCCTCTCTGTATCAACCACTGATCTCCGTCCTTCTGATAAAGGAAACATTTTCTGCCTTAAGAAGCATCTATGAAACAATCTTCAACATATTATATGCAGTAAGTAAATAAAGTCAATACATATTACAACTTCTAACCTTCCTACTAAAATATTGCATCAGCTGGGTGTATATGTATGTGCTAATAAAAAGGAATACCACCCTCTTGTCATTGCTGTTACCTATATATTATTACTGCAGCTTCCGCTATGCTTCTTTGGCCATTTGAGGTAAAGTTTAAAAACCCAGTAATAAGCCTATAAAACCTATGTACATGCATATCAGCCAAACAAAATGTATATTGTAGTTGAGAAACAGACTTTTGTAACTGACACTAAAATAATAAGTAACTTAAGATGCTTTCACTTTATCTCCAAACCCTCGTTCACAGCTGCATACAGTGGACAGTCAGGAGGGAATGTGCTTTGGCTGTCACCACACACTTTGGTCACTTCTGTGGGTTCTGAATCATAGTCATTAGCTTTGGCTCTACCTGTCCCACATGCCTGCAGAACTCACCAAGTTGGAGAAATCTTTATGGAATGGAAATCTCTTGAAGAAATGTTACCTCGAACATGTTTCTAATTCTGCTGAGATCGTTTTTTAGAACAAAAAGGTAAAGAGTGTTTGTATTTAGTCTGTTTCAATAAGTGTTCAATATCTGCAGGGAAAAGATTAAAATAAAAATAAAGATCTGCACTTGCACCTGCAAAATCTCTTTTGGCAATATTGGGCAGCTTATGAAAAGATTCTTTCTAATAACAAAAATATGAATTTCAACAAAGAAGCATACACAAAACAAAATATAACAAAGACGTTAACTAACGAAAGCAAATATGACCTCATAGAGAGAAGGGTTTGTTCCAAGGACCCTCTGTAATACAAAGATATGTAGTACCGTTTGAATTTAAAGCGACCAAAAAAACGGAACGTTTCTTTCATCCTCAATCATCTTGTTGAACTCCTTTAAAAAAAGGACCATGAATTACAGTGTGATTCAGCTGTGTGGGTCTGAAGGAACAGTGTTAGAACAAGTTTTAATTTGACAAGCGTACAAAATTAGAACAGTTGTAGTCCAGTCTGATAGCGAAAGGAAAGATTTCTTTTCAAAACAAAATATGCAGAATGAATATTTATGCCAAGGTCCATCCTAGGAAAGAAATGATACAAATGCATTTTAGGAATAAGGCATTTGTTTCCTTGTGACCCTTTCTGCACAGAAAGCTGAGCATTAAGTAGAGGAAAGCAGAAAATGATGGCAAACACAAGCAGATGGGAAGGAAGGAAAAAAAAATGTATATCTTCTGCGCTGGAGGAGAGCAGAGACTTTGAACTTCTTCTGAAGGAATCTTCTGCAGCTGTTTATAGATCCATGTTTAGTCCTGTTTGGCAGGAGCCTGACTCCACGTTAGATTGTCCCAGTTGGTCAGTTCAGGCATAGAACTCCTTGGTGGGTGCTTTGTGATAAGCTGTTGCAGACATTTTGGTGTCTCCCAAATCGTAACTTCCTTCATCCTTCTTCTTCATGCGGTAGGCGAGGAGGAGCAGGAGGGAAAGGGCACAAAGCAATCCGACCACTCCACAGGAAGTCACAGCTGAAGAGGACAGAAACAATAGAAAAATGAGGCTATCTTTGCAGACTCCACCTCAAATGTAGTGCTGTGACACAGCTATTCTTTGAAAGATAAATAAATACTAATAAATTTTTTTTTTTACTCTGAAATCTGACTAACTTATAAACCTATAATAAGACTATCCTTACTTGCAAGAACCTCTGTCCTTTGCCATAGGTTCTCAGAGGTGACTTCCTCTGGAGAGTTCAGGCCATGTCGTTGGCTGTCTTTTCCATTATTGGGAATAGCGTCACTGTTGACCACTTCGATCAAGACTCTGCGTTCCTCTTTGACATCTTCATTCACAGGAAGGCTAAAGTCAGTGTGACTGACAGGTGTGAAGCTGGGACTCGGAGATTCATTGATCCAGTTGGATGTTGAGTCTGGGATCTAAATAGATAGAAGACATTATACACCTGAAAACAAAATCAAACTAATAGATGATCAAGTTTTTTGTCTTTCTATTAGTGTGACACTGCCAGTTTCCCTATTGTTTAAACACTAATGTAAGAAAACACACAAAACTCCCCCAGAAATTACATCACTTGAATAGTTCATCAAAAACAAGAAACCAGCGGATTTTGTTTTTATTAAAATTCGAATGAATTCAGATGCCTGGCTGTTGTACCTGATCAGACCTGTTGCCGTCAACAGGAAAAGACTTCCCAGTGTTCTCCGCTGTAGGTGCTGGATCCTGCCTGTCTGCTGCTGTGGTGGACGGGTTGGGAGCAGAGTCTGCCGTTGGCCGTGCTGGAAGTGGCAGCTCCTTTTTGTATAGGATGGTATTGGAGTGGTTCAGGAACCTGGATCCTTCCTCTTCATTTGAGGAGATACTGAAACCTGGGATGAAAGTAGATATTAGGTGTAAGAAGCCATTCAAAAGGAGACTATTGAGACAGAGAGCAACAGCTTTTTGACAGATTTAATATTAATGGCTGCTGATGGTAGAAACAAAATGTCAAAATTGATCTATATCTGCTGAACTACAGTATGAGAAGTTGATTTTAATCATGATAATGATTTCATATGATATGCAATTAAAAAAAAAGTAAAAGCTGAAATAAGCAGTTAGTCCTAAATATTCTACTTTGAAGCATCACGTATGCTTTAATGTAGAATATGTTGCAGTAATCAGCATCGACAGTTTTATCAGTATGATTGTTTAACTATTTTCTCCACTGTTGGTTCCTCAAAAGCACCATTAAATATGAATAAATCTTAATATATTATCAAATGCAGGTACTGTGTGGAGATTGGTAAGCTTCATGGCTCCATTTAGCCCTGATTTAATAAACTATTTTGAAAATGTTGTATTTTGTATTGAAATAAAATTTAAAAAAGCTATAATCACTCTTACCATAGTCTCCAGACCCTGATCCAGAGCCAGATTCATCATCTCTACCATCTTCATCATCAACAGGGAGGTCACCCGACCCTGGTTCCTCTATGTAAAGGTCATCTGCTAAGGAAGTAGTCAACTGGGACACTACAGTGAGCTGGAAGAGGGAAGAAAAAAAACAACAGCAAGCTAATTTAAAAGGGAGGCATACAAAGAAAGGCAAAAAAAAAAAAAAAGGAAACGAGGGATGCTGATGGACATAAATTCACACTTGCAGAAATCCACCCACTAATTGAAACCATATGAAAACCTCTGCAGCTCTAGAGTAAGACAATACCTCTCGTTGCCAATGATGTATGCAGGCCAAATATGTTAGAAGTGTGGACTGCTGTCTGTGAGAGAAAGCATGGTGTGTGCTGCAGCCATTCTATTGTATGATCAGTGGGTCTGAACTGGATTCAGGCTCATTTTATGTGTCATGACTGTAATTTGTGATACTCCCCAGAGCCAGACAGATGAGATCTACGTGTTTTTAAGAGGAGGGAGGTGGGAGAGAGAGAAGCTTCAAAGACAACACACAGAACAGAGCGAATACACACTTTAAAAAAGGTCGCTGTTGCTCTGGAAACCCTCCTAGCAACCCAACACTAAGCAAAAGCGACGTGCTAAAAACCGATGAGAACCTACATGTAAAACCCAGGCGGCGAGGAGTTGATACTTCAAACACCCCAGGCAGGCAAAATGGAAAACCAAAAGGAAAAGTCTCATGATGACTGAAATTAAACAGTGAAAGAAAGAGGGAAATCACACAGTTGGTGTTAAGACAGAAAGACACACACACACACACACACACAGAGACATGGATGAATATGGGCCATTGAGACTTCAGCTATGTCTGGTATGTATACTATGCTTCCACTAACACAGGTGCTGAGAGAGTTAGAGAGGAGAAAGAAGAGGGCGAGAGCGGAAGAAGAGGGACAGAAAAACATCTTTGTCCAACAAAACAGGTGCTGAAGACAACAAAGGTGTGTGAAACGGTGAATGATTCTGTTACTACAATTACTGTCTATCACTTGAAGCTGGCATTACAAAGAGCAGAAATCTTCCCCTGTCAACATCAGCTTCAGGAAGAAAGTAGAACGTAAACAACTAAAGACACCGTTTGAAACCGACTAGAACAGTAACTACATTCCTATTGCTCCTGCCTAAGGGGTTCGATGGACCGGGTCTACAAAACAATGAACTCATGTTTAAGGAGTGTATAAACTGTAAGCAGCTCTGGTCCTAATAGCTGTTGGCCCGATCTCTTAGAGACAAATAATTTATATGAAGAGAATATGAAACAAGCCAAATGTGCTCACAGCGTGGAGAAAGAGAAAATCATTAACAGTCATTTCTAAAGGCTGTCAGCAAAATGTAAACAGCCTGACTAAAGTAACACAAGATGCTTCTCCATCCCAACGGTTTTTAACCAGCAATTACAAATCCAGACGATATGCCTGTCCAAACAAAAACACCTGAACACACATCCAGGGTGTAGCTTTTATCTTATTTTAACAGATACTATATTCATTTCCAACAATTAGATCAAATGGCTTTAAATTCAGAGACTGTGCAAATAAATAAAGAGATGCCAGCTTTAAACTGTTTAAGATTTCCCTTCAAACTCTCCAACTGAAGTTAGAGTCAGTTGTCTATTGCATTTGAGGCGCTGCAAAGAGAGAAGATCTAAGTCTATAATGGCTTCCATAGCTCTTGGACTGCTCTGCATTTAGTCGCAGGACAACTACAAACTTTAGAGTTCTATTTTTATTAATAGACCAACAAGTTGTGCAAAAATGGTGAAGTGAAAGAAAGAAGATATGCATAAAAAAAAAAAAAAAAATCAGAGAAATAAAAGAAGTGTGACATGCATTTGTGCTCTTCCCTACTGAATCAATACTTTGTAGAACTAGCTGGAAGTCTTCTACGTTACATCTCCAACAGCTTTGCACAGTTTGGAGTTTTTGTCCTTTCCTTCTCATGTAAATTAATTCAGTCTCAGTCTAATGGGATATATTGTTTCTGTTAAGAGCAATTTTCCAAATCCTCAGTCTCAAGCCTTCTTCAGCCTCTACCAGGATGATTTCAAGGATTGCCCTGTAATTAGCTCCATCCATCTTCCCATCAACTCTGACCTGCTTCCCTGTTGGCGCTAAAGAAAAGCACCACATTGCACTTGGTGACTAAAGGTGAGAAGGCTCTGTGGATATGAATATTTCTGCACAGTACTGACTTTGCTGCCTCAAAAGCAGGACCTTTTAGGGATCCAAAAACAAGTTTGACTTTAATCTAGAGTCTGTTGAAATGATAGACCGCAGACTTTAGTGAATGATGTTACATCTTACATAGAGTGGTGTGGACATCATGATTATACAAAAGGGGAAAAAAGGAAGGTAAATGTGGATTTATTGCAACTTATTCATTGCACCATTCAACAATAACGTTGCAATTGCATGCTTCTCTCATATTGTGCAACAACAATCTGGCACATACATGACCGCACAAAACAAACCAAAAGAAAGAAATTATATCTCCCCTCCAGAAACCTCCCAACTGTTTCCTTGATTAGCAGGTTGAAAACTAAATTAAAAAACTACTACTGCTACTTTAATGTATCTGCAGAAAATATTTTTCTTTATGGTCAACGTGTTACATTTAATTGCTAAATCTAACTCATTTTATAAGTAACTAAAAAGAAAATTGGGAATCTGGAACTTGGTATTGCCCAGTAAAAAGCAAATATGTGCATTTTGAAAAAAACTTGCATATAAAAAGGTTGATTTCCTCCTACTTGCTGTCTTTTCTACCAACTGTAGAAACATTATAAAACATATAAACCAAAATGTAACAAAGTCAATCCTCCATGAATCCCTTGAAAGATAACTGTTGTCAGTGTTTACTTGAAGTTGCGACACAAAAGTCAAACATCTGGAAAACACGCACACATGCCATATACATACCGTATATACTAGTGTGGTTTCCTAAAGCTTTGTCAAATGGCGACAGTTTACTGGAAACAGCTGGAGCAGAGCAGTACAGCTATTTAAACATTCAGCCGGGGGAAGTGTGTTAGAAGAGGGGGTTATAAAATCTAGCAACCCCCATATCGTGTGTTTCTGGGGATAATATATAAATATTTCTCCCGGGAGATGGAAGCCAGCGAGCAGAGACAAGAGAGATTGTGTAACAAGCCAAAGCAAACAGAGAGCCTCTCATCATCATCCAGATACCTGCCTTACACAATGCTGTGTAAAGAAGGTGCATGTTTGATCAAGGCCACAAAAAACTAAATGTCCAAACAGATACCCTGAAGTTGACCCCTCAACATTAAGGTATCTGTTCTTTAACAGCTTCAGAAACTTTTGGAAACAGTAATGCTGTAACTACTTCTGAAACTGCAGATACACAGCAGCACACCTCACCCAGGAGGGTCCGAATCAGAATCAGAAAAGCTTTATTGCCAAGTACGTTTTTGGACATACAAGGAATTTGTTTTGGCGTAGTCGGTGCAATACAATACAAATTAAACAGTATAAACATATCTACAATATAATATAAATATATGTGCACAGTTTTAAGTGAGTGAGAGTAAATATAGAGCAGTATAAGATGCAAGAGCAATACAACAGTCTCCTTTTATTTAGATTTCATTAGATCTCATTTTATTGCGCAGTGGAAGAATCATTTCACAGCCACGTGAATGTTTTGGGAGTGCCATAAAACGACTCTTCAAAAACAATGTGAGAATGTGTCACCATCTTCCTCCTTCCTTGTGTGGTATGGTGGAAAACGACGTGTGCTCCGTGCAGAAACGTGCTCGCATAAACTAGCCCAGAAGGACTCACTGTGAGTCATCCATCCAGAAAATGACACAACTACCGGCCCACATGTTGGCATGGGCAAAACGCTTGCCTCTGCGTTCTGCTTTCAGGGGAGAGCGGCATCACTAGCTGACGGAACCACTTGCTCTTCAGCCAACTCAACCACACAGGGAGAACTATAGTGCAACCCATCACACCCTGCAATTTAGGCCTGGAGCCTGTATTAGAGACATGAGGTAAGGAGGAATCTGAGCAGAATGGGGACATAAATACCAGCCACCATTTTGGGAAAATTTATGTTTCTGGCGTCCCGGAGAAAAAGTAGAAAGAAAAATTACAATTAGAAATGCAGCGAACAGGCTATTCTGGGCTGACCTGACCATTTTGACCGATTAGGTTTTTGGTTCCTAACAACTGCAGCACTTGCTAGAGAAAAATAACGGTTCTTTGATAGACGTGTTGGCTTTGAACTCAACTGAAAATGAAGGATTTACAAGTTTATCCTCATGTATGCATCAAAGCATGTATCTCCAACCCTTGTATGATTTTAACTAGATTATGAAAAAATACAAAATGTCCGTGCATGATTTGGTAACTGGATTTCTAATCAGAAATCAAAAAGTAAAAAACAAAAAAATACCTTCTTTTTAAACTACGTAACACATTTAGAAACTTTACATTTTGGTTGGATTTTCTTTTGTATGTTTAAAGTAATAACATAAAATAACTGGTAAAGAAAAAACAAATGAATGCCCCTTTTCCACTGGATTGATTTAGCCCGGCTCCACTCCATTCGGCTCGAGCATTTCCATTGTCCGTACCGGTACCTAGTTTTTTGGTCCCTGCTCCTGAGCAGGTCCGAGTGGGGCCAACATGTGACCAGACTGCTGTTCACTGATTGGCCATGGAAGCAGGAGAAGGTTTTCCCTAATGTGGTGCAGGGAAAATTTAATAAAAGTCAAGAGCGACTCCAATAATATTAAGGACCACAATGGCTGGGGCGCATAAAACCGAAATACAATATTACTATTTACAAATCATAAACAATGCCTGAAGGCTGGAAGAAAAGAAAAGAGAAGAGAAGAAAAGAAAAGGGACACATCAGCTTTCTGAATTACACGCAGACATGGCGGCTGTATTTAACACCCTAAACCAACTGATCACACATAAAATCAGCTGTTCAGACGCAGAAACATTTTCCCCAAAACACAGAACAAAACCACCATGAAACAGCGTGTTTGGTTCAGAAATTTGTTGACGGCCCTTTAGCGAAACCACCGTCTGCAGGAGGAGGGAGCAGGCAGAGAGCAGCTGCCCGTAATCAGACGGTCTGCCTCGGATCAAACGGGAGCAAGACCTGCTGACGAGCACAAATATCCAATATCCAATATTAAACTAACCTCACCGCGGTCAAAAGTCCTTGTTATTGCCAAGTTTGTTACAAAAATCTCTTCTTAAAGCCCAAAATTGTAACTTCTTCTGGCAAACTTTGGAGCGCTACCAGTCCGGATAGCGACATCACTTCTCGCTGCTTCTCCTGCCAACCCGCAAAACCAACTTTTGGTTTAGCTTTGCTAGTAATTTTGTTTTTATTATGTGAAACTTTAATTTTACCAAATTTAATTCCCACTCCAATTTTGACCACAAAATTAAAACAATGCTTTTACTTGAATTTATTTGACTATTTAATGTTCATTTTAAATAACAACTTGTGGTATGATTTTAGTACTAGTTTCTGATAAGAATATCCAATTACCAAAACGTGCACAGACAATCAAAGTATATGCAGTTGGTCGATGCGTTTATGGACGGAAAAGGCCGGGAGTTCTCTGTTTTGCTGATATGCTGTTCACCGATCAGAGGGGATCAAGGTAAAATTGGCCGATTCCGGCAGACGACTCGGTGCATCTGTATTGACAGTAGAGACGAGTGAATTAAACCAGAATCACAATAAATGAAAAAAAAACAAAAAACAGTTCCAAAAATTTAAATGGTAAAGTGCCTTCATGTTATAAATACCTGTAATTTCTTTTTTACTGTTATTTTGTGGCTCAGTAGCTGAAAGGTTTTGCTGGCACTGATCTAAAGAAGTCTTGCTCCCCACCCCTCATTTACCAACATGATCTCTGGTTTCAGGTCCCTTTCCTTTACAATACACAGTCCATAAATCTTAAAGAATCTTTTTCTGAGGTCCATGGCTCTCAATTAAGATGTTTTTTTAAAGTCAAGTCATGCAACTGGGACTTTATTTTTATTAACTGACACAATAAACATCTGTTTTTTGCCCATCATTTCTAGTTGCTATGCAACTGGCACAGCTGTAGAAGAGTGAAACAAAGTTTTATGCTCAGGGAACCCTGTCTATCTAATCCTGGCAAGACATTCATATTTATTTTAAATCTACCAAATCTTGATAATAAACCCTAAGCCCAGAGTGGATGATAAATGGGAGTTCAGGCTTTCGGTTTAAATGCCAAAGCTTGTAGCCAGAGGCTGCTCAGACTTGTGAACTTGACACCAGCTGGTGGAAATCCTGAATTTGGTTTCAATCCACAGCATGATTATCAGCCAACATCTATGTTAGTAACTGTGTGGTTCAAATTACCACTAGATAATGTTATTTATGTTTTAACTATTCATTATGTGTATTTAAAAAAAATAAATAAAAAAAACTGACTATATAATAAACAAACATACTGGGAAAACAATTTAGAACATGGAAATACACTTTATAAAGATCTGGAAAACTTTGATTATCCTACTGGAAAAACGTTTGGGGAAAAACAGAAATCCAACGGAACAAAATCAAACGTTTTGGACGTTTTTCCAAACGGCTTTTAACGGCTCAAACGTAGCTAATTTCCAAGTGAAATGAGAACAAGGCCGTAAGTTTGTCATTAACGTTGCGAAACCAGAATCCGAAAAAATAAAACAAGTTACCTTTTCGCTGATAAACCCAGTCGCCAGCCCGAGGAGGAAGAAAAGCCACAGATTCTTCATCTTGACGACCAAAGAACGAAAAAAAAGTACTTAAGCTTAAGGATAAAACCACAAAGAGAGAAAAAGTAAATGTTTCAGATGACGGATAAGGAAAGAAAGCTGGTCCAAGTTCTCGTCACGTTTTGATGCTGTAAATGTGAATTATTTGCTTCACTCTTAGCTCCGTCAGGAACAACTCCCCAGGTCGTTGTGGAACGAAGTTCCCCTGTGTGGATGTTGAGACTGGCCGTGCAGCGTGGCTGCGCGATGACGTCAGCGCGGCCTGACGTTGGCGGGGAGAGGTTTGTTGTTGATTGATTGACGACGCGTTTGTATTTATACTTTTTTTTTTTTTTTTTTAGAACACGTACGTCGTGTTCTACGTAGCTTCAGCTGTATTTGCTTTATATATTTTCCAAAGTAAAATCGCTTAAGTAAAGTTACCTGCTTATAAATCTCAACGTTTTAATGAAGTATGAAAAAAGCTGAACTGATTGAGGAGGCGGCGGGGGGCAATTAAAAAGACATGTTTGATAGAAAGTAAATCTCAATAAACCTTTTAAAACCAGTAAAAACAGAAGTTTAATAAACAATCAGAAATCAAACAGGTTTAATCTCTTGAGTTGCAACTCAGATAGTGATGCTTCCAGGTGGTGTGGTTGGTCTGCACACTCGACGCCCTCTAGCGAAGAATGGTAGTTAAGGCAGACATATCTGGTTTTTATCTGGCTTTGTTGTTTGTTTTTATTTGGACGTTGACGTTGAGTGTTATGAAAGGCGCTTGTAAATAAAATGTATTATGTAATTTACCATGAATGCAAGAAGTCCCAAAAGAGTCCCTTTTGCTTCATAACTGTTTGCAAACAACAGATATCAATAACGTTTTTTCTCATTTGTTAACTTGAGGCATGGTGTGTTAATGTTTGAGATATTGTAGCCTACTTCATGTTGTCAGACTGGTACCATTTAAGTAATTTCTTGACTCTAAAGGTCTGCCAGCAGTCAGGCCTAGGGAAAAGTAGTTATTCCAGTTAAATTTGTTAACAAGGGGACATTTACATCATAGAGGGTCCTATGGACAGACTCTCCCACCTCAGCTGTAGATCTCTGCAGTTCATCCAGAGTGATCATGGGCCTCTTGGCTGCATCTCTGATCAGTCTTCTCCTTGTTCGAGATGAAAGTTTAGAGGGACGGCCGGGTCTTGGTAGATTTGCAGTGGTCTGATACTCCTTCCATTTCAATATGATTGCTTGCACAGTGCTCCTTGGGATGTTTAAAGCTTGGGAAATCTTTTTGTATCCAAATCCGGCTTTAAACATCTCCACAACAGTATCACAGACCTGCCTGGTGTGTTCCTTGGTCTTCATGATGCTCTCTGCGCTTTGAACAGAACCCTGAGACTATCACAGAGCAGGTGCATTTATACGGAGACTTGATTACACACAGGTGGATTCTATTTATCATCATCAGTCATTTGGGACAACATTGGATCATTCAGAGATCCTCATTGAACGTCTGGAGTCAGTTTGCTGCCCTGAAAGTAAAGGGGCCGAATAATATTGCACGCCCCACTTTTCAGTTTTTTATTTGTTAAAAAAGTTTGACACATCCAATAAATTTCATTCCACTTCATGATTGTGTCCCACTTGTTGATGATTCTTCACAAAAAAATTTAATTGTATATCTTTATGTTTGAAGCCTGAAATGTGGCAAGAGGTTGACCAGTTCAAGGGGGCCAAGTACTTATGCAAGGCACTGTAAATACTCTGCTAATCTTTTCAACTCAGAACAAACTGGTGAGACTGCTTAGCCACTGTTTTAATCAGAAATGACATAGACCAGTTGCTGTGCATTAGTGCATTTTAATGACACATGTTAGCAATTACAGCACATACCAGATTGTCATCTGATAAAGTCATTCTTTCCAAAGCTGTGTGAGCCACACTGTAAGCACTCTGGTTTAAAATCAAAGCCATTCCTTGTGTATAAGTTTGAGGCTGACCTTTAACTTTTTAACACAGATATTTAAATTTCATAATAAAATAAATATACATCTACTTATGGATAAACCCCTTTTTATATTACAGCTCCTTTCATAGTTAGGATGGTAATCTGTTTTTGGTCTAGCTCTGCAACTCACTTCCCATGGCTTTAAGACCAACCAAGCAATATTCTGTGCCTTTACTCTGAATTTGAAATAGGTTATGAAAATATCCATTTGAGGATATGAAAAAACCCAATAATACAGACAGATTAAAATGGATAAAACCTCAGAGTCTACTAATAGCAGAGAAAGGGAAACAAAGAGGTGAGACTCATGGTGTCTTATAGGCATGGTGATAAGATCTTCACAGCCGTGGGGCCTGTTCTGTTTTTTTCAAAGTTGAAACCAGGTCCTCATCTGACTCCAGCCTTAATATCTGATGGTTTTATATTTCTTTTCCAAATGGGAGGGATCTGTGTCACAAACAAAGCAGAACTTGCCTTAAAACATACATTCCTATGGTATAACTAGATACATTTCTGCACAATAACTTACAGGAGTAAATAGGACTTAAGAAATAACAAATATATACTACAGTACTATAATGGTACACTGTGCCATGTTACAACCATAAACTTCAGTGTAGTTTGCTGGAATTTTACATGACAGACCAACAAAACGTTTTTTTCCAACCAAAAAAAAAAAATGGATCCAGTGCAACCAACTGTCAGAGGTCATTCAATTAGTAAATGGAGCCCATATGTGAGTAATTTAATTAATGGAAAGTTTGATGGAGATAGGAGGTAGCCAAAAACAAATGATAGCTACACTTTTTACATTTTTATTTATTAAAAAAGACAAGAGCGACATTATTGTTTTGTGTTAATCTGTCACATAATATCCTAATAAAATATTCTGGAGAATGTGGTGGTAACATGACAAAATGGTAAAAAGTTGAAGGGGTCTGAAAACTTTGAGAATGAAGTGTAGTGGACATGCTGAGTCTGGATTACCAAAGGCGGAATTGAGGGTTCTAAATGTCGTCCTAGAAATGATAGGAGGCGTCTCCATATTAGCCCGCTGCCCAAAAACATGAAGCCAGTTACCAGCCAGAAGGCACGAGGATCCTGTGATAAACACAAATAGGCCAACATTAATAAACAAACAAGCAAAAGGTGTAGTTGGTTTTAACGAAGGTATAATGATCTAACAGCAGAATGACTTACATCTTCAAAGACTGTCGTTAAATTCATTCCAAAAGCTACTCCGATCAGACCAAACAGGGTCAGGGAGAAGGAACCCATTGTCAGCTGCAGATTCAGACGCATCATCACGTTACGATGGCTAAAGCAAAAAAAAAAAAAAAAACACATAGGCACAGGTTTTTTTTTATGTTAAGGTAGTTTAAAATATTTTCACAACTTTTCCTAAAAATCAAAGGAAAATCAACAGACGTTAAGAGCAAATAAACATAACAGCAGTTTCCAACAACACTGAATCCTTATTGTATTGATATGTCACTTCCTCTAGATGTGTATGTCCATGTGAAATGTAAAAATAATGTCTAATCAGGATGCGTACCTGTCTAGATTGATAAAGATGACACTCTCTGAGTCGTCTATCAGACCCTTCAGCTCTCTGGCCTTGTTGCCCAGCTCCTCGGCCTGTACGCAGTGGAAAGATTTCATGATCTGAACTGTCATGGTCAAAACTAAAAACATCCTCTTTTAGGTTTCCTGCTTTAGAACACACCAGAAATTATTTGGTCTCCCATTAAAATTGAAGTTAGTTGGATAAAAACCTAGATGAAAAACTATACCTAAGATATCGTGGAGTGTCATTAACATGGAGCTGAGCTCTGAACCTTGGCGACTCACTGCAACATCATCATTCTCTATTGTCTGTTTTTCAACTAATTGTCTCACTGATGTACTCAAGAATACTTTGCTAAACAGAATGAGTTATTGACTGCAGGAAGCCCAGGTCATTCACTGCATAAATCATCCCAAATCATCATCATCATCCCTTCACTGCAGTTCTTGAAATGGTTTGAAGCGTTGTTTTTCATGCCAGGCTGTGGGTAGTTTCAATCAAATCCAGTGCTGTGATTTACAGCCACACATCTTTATTATAAAATTGTCCATTTCAAAGAAATTGTTCCAAATCTCACCTGGATCAGACAAAGCACTTGAAAGCAAAATAGCTGCTTCTGGCAACCCCACTAAACAAGCCATATTTGAATAATTACAGTGATGATTGATTGGCAGCTATCCTAAATGTTTTCCACTTGTAAATATCAGTGAAAAGACGAGCCCCCAACTGTTTGGAAATGGGATTTTAATCCTTTCCAGATTGATGGGCAATTATTTATTTTAGATCACTACAGACTGTCTTCCAACCTCTGCTTTATGTTAAACACCTGAATGCTTCAGATGTCAGACTCATTCCTGAAGGACGAAACCCCAATACATAAATCTGAATAGCCAGAAGCAATGTGTTTTTTCTGTTTCTTTTTTATGCAGTAAGTTAATTAGCCTTAGGTTATGAGCTGTGGTAACTCATAAAATAGATCTTCAACACTGAGAAGAGTTGCTCACCCAATGGAGGACTACCAAACAAGAGCATTCTAGCAGGTTGGAGGAGGAATTCAGTCACTGTCTCTGGGATGAATACTCATTGGTCATTAGCAGATTTGCACTAAAAAAACGATATCTCATGACAGTATCCTGATTGCATAATTAACTTTATTAAATCGAGACTGGATCCAGCATCTAAAGTGGGCAGGCCACCTTGATGTAATAATAATAAGCAGCCCCAGGCCAAAGAAGCAGAGGGTGTGAGGTAGGGCGCTGAGCTTCCCATCTTCTGCAGCAAAGGCCAAGCCCAGGACCCAGTTAGTCTGTGATTGGTGGGCAACTGCTTCCACGCCTAGCAAATGGTCCTACAGATGTATTGAATGCTGGATGTAGCCTGTGGGCCTTGAGTTCTGATATGTTATACATCTCATCAAAGCACCTGGATTCTGTTTAGCCTGATTGTTTTATTGAGACTCTGCCTCTCCCTATGGAACATGGTGACACATCCAGCTCAGCAGGAATCAACACCGTCCAGATAAAATGACTTAACATTCTGAAATATTAATGTGAAACTGTATAAAAACAAGTTATATATGTAGAAGTCCATCAATTAGTCCTTATTTGAAAATATTTACTACCAATCCAGTCTTTTTTTTTCTCGAGATTTTCCCTCTGTGGTGCATTTCTTTGTTGAAAAGGTAAATAAATCTGGTCTATTTGAGCCTAGTGGATTTTAGTCTATTTAATTTTATGATTCTGTTACAGAACACACATCCAGAAGACATTTGTTTTAATATTCATTGTTTCTGTTCAACTACCTGCAGGTAGTAATTCTCCAGTAAAAGCTCCATCTCCTCGCAATGGTCGATACCAAAACTGCTCTCCTCACTGAAAAGCACAAAGATACATAGTTTATCATTTAAGCATAAAACACATTTACGCTGCTGCATAATGAACCTCAAATAAAATAATGGAATAACATATTCGAGATTAAATACACATTTGCATTGAAATCCAATACCAAATATTCACAGCATTTGAATATAACTGGGAGAAATGTGACAGATCCAATAAAACTGGGATAGCAGTGGGTGCATGGGACCAACTACAAAATAGCTTTCCAATAATTCCAAAAAACATCTGGCATTAGTAATGGTTCTTCTTCATTTTCTTCCAATGAAGGAAATGATGTCTATGGTCATGTCTGAGTTTGAAGGTGGATGGTTCATCACATCTTGGAGCAAAGCAGAGGGTGTCTGAGCTTGTATCAGACAATACAATGCCTTGCTAAAGTATTTTTTTACCCTTTATTACTTTTCTATATTATGTCACAATACAACCATAAACTTTCATGTAATGTTTGTGATAGACCAGCACAAAGCAGCAGTGTCAAGCAGGAGGTTAATGATGCATAGTTTTTATACATTTTTAAAAAGTAAAAATCTGAAAACTATGGAGTGCCTATGTATTCAGTCCTCTTTAATCTGATTCTCTTACATAAAATAGTGAGACCAACTGTCTTCAGTCATCTGTGCACCAACACGTGATCGCCCATCTAAACTGATAGGCCGGGTAGGTAGAGTGTTAATTAGAGTAGCAGGCAAGAGGCTCATGGTAACTCCAGAGGAGCTGCAGAGAGCCACAGCTCAGGTGAGAAAATCTGCTGACAGGATGACTATTAGTTGTGCGCTCCACAAATCTGTCCTTTATGGAAGTAGGAAAGAAGAAAGCCACAATAATATGGATTATCAGACTGTCTAGTCCAGATCAATTATCCAACATAGAAGTAAATTTAGCTTATACACAAAACAATGTATATGGAGTTAAACTAACCCTGAACACACCATCCCCACACTGAAACCTGGTGGTGGCGACATCATGTGGGGATGTGGAAACTGGTCAGACTCGGTAAAAAGATTAATGGAGCCAAATATAAAGCGAACCTGGCAGAAAACCTGTTAGATGCTGCAAGAGACTTAGGACATTTAATTTGACTGACCCTGAGTTAATATGCCAATTCATTCTCCAGATGATAAAAACTGATAGGGACATCATTAAAAAACACTTTAATGCCACACTTTTCTGCTTTTTATTTGTAAAAAAAAAAAAGTAAACAAATGTGTATCCTTTTCCTTTGAAATTTTGCTCTAACTTGTGTTGGTCTATCAAAATAAATGTATGTATTATTTATAATTTTGGAAAATGCGGACAATTCTAGTGGGATCATAAGCATTCAAGCTCCTCATTATTTCACCGAAAAACTAACCTAAGCTCAGCTCTGACCTTAGCTAATAAGGACAATGATACAAAACTATTATATTATTTGTAGATGAGGGTAATGACCCTTTAGAGTCAAAAGCAGACTTTGACCATTTGCGATTAATCCAAGTCTTGTTTTTCCTTTTTTTTCCAGCAACAACTAAACCACTCTCCTTTTAGGAAATCTTTGGTGATAGATTTCAGCATTCAGAGACATGAATAAGATTTCACAGGAACATACAAAACTCTTGGATCTGTCCATTTTGTGAGACACAATTCTTCAATCATCTCGTCCTCATCCAGGATCTTCAGCAAAGAGTCCTTGAACACTTTAATGTCTGTTTCCAACTCCGACAAGCTGCCAGATGGAAAATAAGTCAAATGAAAACTTGAAATATGTCAATGTTTAGGTTAAACACTCCTGTGTGAAGGTGCACTTTACCTCTTGCTGTTCTGCAGCAGAATATGCAGCTTACTTCTATCTGCAGAAAGGATTTTAGGATCCACGAGGGACTCCAAAGTGTCCAATATGGCTGGTTCAACATCGTTGAGCCGGGTTTGCAACAAGTTTACCTGTTGACACAGATCCATGAGGGCACAAGCACAGACACAGTTCATGTTATCTTGAAACAGAGCCTGACATGTGGAACCTTGTGCTGCAGGATGGCCTCCAAAGCTCTGAACTCAAAGGGCAGAGAGTGTGTTTGTGATGCTAGCTGGGGGGCAAGCTCCAGGACCAGCCAGCGTTCCAGAACCAGACCGCGGAAATCCAACACCAAAAGGGACTCTGGGGTCAGGATGACTTTCAAAGACTATAAAGAAACAGGTTTCTGAATAAGTTAAACATGCTCTTTTATAATATAGGATGCATACACTTGTGTATGTTTTTTTTTAAATAAGTGATTTTATCTGCATGTTATTTGTGTGTTGTAGCATGGCTATGCGTGCATTTTATAGCATGTCCTTGAGTTGACATTGATTTGTAAACATTTGCAGTGAGCTAGATCAATGAAATCTCACTGATCTGCTACAGGTCAGTGTTTAAGGCTTAAATACTTAAATGCACCAATCAGGATCAGATTCTACATGATAGGTTTCTGGTGGACAGACGTGGAGCCAGAAATTTTGAGCCTCACGACAAAAATATAAATAAAGTTGGACCCACCTCCACAGTTGCTGTTACCACTGGAGATGGGGACTCGAGTTTGAGACTTGTACTCGACTTGGACTTGCAATTTGAGAATATTAAAAATAAAAAAAGAAACTGTTTTTAATGTTTTTTGTGTTTTGTTTAAGAATATCTTCTCTGTCTGAATGCCTGCCTGCTGTGTGCTATTATTTTCCTTATAAGTAGCGGTGACATAAAGCTATGTGACCAAATGTGGCGTGAGTGCAAACCATCACAATCATGGTGCCGCCGGTGAGCACACCTGTTCATAATACCTTTTGGCTAAAAAGACTTCTCACAAGCAGCAAACTGCAGCATCTGTGGCATAAAAATACAGGATGCTGGGTCCACCACACCTTATTTCATTCGACACCTGAAAACCCACCCTGAAAGGTTAGTCACTGCGTGATATGAAAGGTTGATGTCAGCATCTATGCTACAAACAAGCTTAGTGTCACAGTGTTGAAAACAGTTCGTTACTAGCTGTTACTGGGGGGCCTTTTATGTCAGAATCCCTATTGTTCATTTAAATTCAGTTTTAGTTTTCATTCTATAATTATTTATTTGGTTTTTATTTTATTTTATTTTATTTATTGATATTGATTTTTCTTTTGTAATAAAAGATAGCAGATGTTCACTGTTAAAACAAAAGAATATTCTATCCACCAGCAAGTCAATATTGTAAGAAAATAACTTAATACTTAACTTAATACATTTTTTGGAGAACAATACAGCTAAAAATCAGTAAAACATTTGTGTGTGCTTTTTTTTTTTAAATTGTATTTTTTTATTTAGCAGTTCAAGCTAATGATCACACCTTAGATATCGCAATGCAACTTTCTATGTAAACCATACAGCAGAAGTGTCATGACAGACCATTACCACTATAAAGCGATTTGCATTTTGAATGCTGTGTCACTCAAACATTTGACACATAACTTGGACTTAAATTTAAAGACTTAAGACTTGACTTGGACTTGCAAAAAATGACTTGTGAACATCTCTGTTTACCATATCTTTATCTAACTGACCCATCAAAAGCTTTACATAAGTAACTTTAAAAGCTTGAAACTGTCTTATTCCCTGTAGTTCAATACAAGTACAATATTTATTGCTAGTTAACTGTACATGCAACAGTCTACTTTATGCAAGATTTAAAGCAGACATAAAAAATGTGCTAAAAGCCATATTTGGCCGTCTCCATATATTAGTTAGTGTGAAAATTCAAAATAAAAAATTGTCTTAACACTCTTGAAAGATTAAAAAACATATACTTAAATATACATTTTAACTGTACCTTTATAAAATTATAAAGTATAACATGCATTGTATAACTTTAAAAAAAAAGAAAATATGTTGATATCATCTCAAAATAGTGATTTTTGTACAAAACCCATAAGCAATTTAACAGCTAGCACTGCGCATGCTCAGCCTGACTCACAGAGAGCTCAGCCTCCTAACTAAATTCAATGATAACGTTTTTTAAGTCTAGCTTCCTCTTTTTTCTCCTTCCATTTTAAAAACCTGAGGCAACATGGTCATCACTAATCGTCATCGTCATCAAGTGCTGTTTTTAGGGCCTGGGGAGAAAAAGGTACAAAAGAGTTTATTATTGGAATCAAATCAGATGCCATGATAGGCAAAACTTGATAAAATATCTACACAGCACTAGGAGGAGCCTACTTTATACAATTTCTTCTAAGTTTTTGTAGTTGATTTGGTAGAGTTGTGTCATCAAAATTTGTTTTAGTGGGACACATTAGTGCTGGACATGATATTTATGTACAGACTACTCTTGTAATCTTTTAAAATTTTTCAGTAAAGAAGTTAGCAAATTTAATGCAGGCCTTGTTAGAGTGAAGTACGGACACAGGAGGGTTTGTTACATTATTCATGTTATTATTGATTATTTCAGAAAAGAACGATCCCCTTGCATTTTTCAGTTGTAAGTTATATCTGTAAAGTCTTTCTTTATAGATGTTATAGTGAACCTAGAGTCCAGTCTTTCGCCACCTCTGTTCGGCTTTTCGACACTTTTCTTTTTTACTTCTTACCAGTGAACATTTCTCCAGTGAGATTTCTTCTCACCAGAGACATCCTTCACCTTAATGGGAGCAATGGCATCAATAATGTCTGACGCTTTAGAATGGAAGTCATCTACCAGCTCATTTACTGAGTTACAGGACAAAGAGAAAATGAGAGTATATTTGATTAAAGGTTTCAGTTGAACTGAGCGTTTTCTTATAATATCTCTTTGGCTAATTGAGTCGATGGAAATGATGCTTTCAAAGATAACAGAAAAGTAGTCAGACAGGGCAACATCAGTTACAAAGACCTTTACTGATGATTGAGTCCGGAATATGCAGCATGCAGGTGCAAAAGAATGACAGTGGGTAAGAATCCTAACCTATACAATAACCGTAAGCATACTTTGTACGTTATTGGGCAAAACATAGCAGGAAGAATGGTTAGAGAGATATATAAACCGATAAACTGAAACGGTCTCCTTGGGCTTTTTAGTGACTAAAAACTGAGCGGAAAATTTGTGAAACTATTTTTATGACACCCGCTACATGTTCGTGTGATCTCTTCAGTCTAAATAATCAACAGTGACAGCAAAGATACAGCGCCTTGCACAAGTATTCATAAACCTATACCTTTTCTTTTGTTTGCTTTCATCACAACCAAAACCCTTAATGCATTTTGTTGCGATGTTATGTAATAGACCAACACAAAGTAAAGCCAGAGGAGGAGGAAATTAAACACTGATCTTTTACATGTAAAAATCTAAAAATTGTGGCGTGCATTTGTATTTATCCCTCTTCGAGTCAATACTTTGCACAAAAACCTTTTGATACTATAACAGATGCAAGTGTCAACTAGTTTTGCACATCTAGATACTGAAATTCCTGCCCATTGTTCTTTGCAAATTAGCGTAAACCTAGTTGGATTGGATGCTCACCACACATTCTCAATGGGATTTAGCTCTGAATGCTGACTGGGTCATTCTACCGCATAAAATGCTTTGACCTAAACTAGGGATGCACGATATATCAGCATTACAGTAATCTGTGGACATATCAGTATCGGTCCGATAAGTAAAACTGGGCCAATATTAATAATTGAGGTTTATTTTTATCTTATTGCCGTTTGTGTTTCGAGATAGGAGGGGGTTCATCATGTGGTATTTGTTTGAGCATGTGACAGTGATGCAAAGCAGGACTGTGAGGTGTTAAACTGAAGCAGAGAACCAATCTCAACTGTATGATCGTTTTTCATGGTGTCAAAAGGGTGGGGAAATATATAAAGCACAAATAATATCAGTAAATATCAGTTATATTCCATAACACAATAATAATATCAGATATTGATATTGGCCCAAACTTTTATATTGGTTCATACCTGATCTAAACCATCCTGTTGTAGCCCTGGCTATTACAGACTACAGTCTTTTGCAGCCTCCATGTTTTCTTGCAAGAGTCTCCCCTGTTTAGCTCCATCAATCTTCTAAATCAACTCTGACCAGCTTCTTTGTCCCTGCTGAAGAAATCCCCACAGTAAGATGCTGCCACCGCCATGTGTCACCATGGGAATAGTGTGTTCAGAGTGAAGTACAGAGTTTCTCACAACACAGTTTTGCATGTAAGCCAAAAGTTTAACTTTGCTCTAGTCTGACCAGAGCAGTTTCCTCTCTTCCCTACATAGCATATGGCAAAATTTAAACTGGAATTCTTGTGTCTTTCAACGACGGCTTCTTTGTTCCTTTCTTTCATAAACACTAGCTTTGAATAGTGCACAGCTAGTTATGGTCTGGTTGACACATTCTCCCACCTGAACTGTGGATAACTGCAGCTCCTACAGAGCTACCATGGACCTCTTGGCTACTTCTCTATACCCTCAATGCTCTCCTTGTCTGCTTTTTCAGTTTAGGTGGATGGCCATGATTTGACAGTTGTTCAGTTGACAACCAGTGCACTGTGAGATGTTCAAAGCTTGGGATACTGTTTAACATTTTATAGCATATTTTTCCTCCCAAGAATAATGGTATGATTACTTTCACAAGGTACTGTACTTTTTGAGTTATGATTTTCATATTTCTGAAGGACAGACCCAGCAGATGCCAAAGCGGTGCTCCTGCAGCCCCAGGAGGTCTCCCTCTACCTGAAGCCTGGAGTTATTGAGTCATTTCCTCTCACCATCTTCACAGCAACAGGCCACCCGATAACAGAGCCGACTCTGGACCTCAGCAATGTACCGGTTGGAGTTAATGTCACAATCAGCAGCACAATCAAAGGAAACCCACAGCTCTTATAGGTCAGAAAGATAATACATAATAATGTATGTAAAGGAAATTATACCAATGCTAATAACTATTTTTAATGTAGGTGAGTGTGGAAGCTGCCCAGTGTCCCAGTAAGAGCGCAACCTCAAACCGGAACAGAACTGGACCCTGGTCTATTCTTATTACATCCAGAAGGTTTTCAGTGAGCCTCAAGCTAGAGATTACATTGCTGTGTAAGCTGTCACAACCAGAAAGCAACTCTGCTTATGAACTGAATCGTGGACCAAAAATGTTTACGTTTCCCACCGATTCATCTAGTTTCCCACAGGTGAATGTAACTGCACAGGAAACCGTGAGGAAAACAGCCCCGACTGCAGCAGCCAAGGGACTCTGGTCTGTGGCCAATGCGAGTGCTACGAGCCTTATTTCGTACAACACTGTCAGATGAAGGGCGACTCCATCTCACCCCAAGATGAAAATTTGTGCCACTCAGGCCCAAATGCCTCAGTTTGCAGTGGCAGGGGTTCTTGTGTGGAGGGCTTTCGTGAGTGCAACAAGCGGGCAGATCTAAGAGAGACATAGAGCGGACGATACTGCGAGTACAGCAACTTTGACTGTCCACACCATAATAACAGGTACAGTACTCCAGAGAAAGATTAGTAAAAATACAGAAGTGTCTCCTTTTTAAAAGTGTCGGCTGCATTAATTGCACCCCAGATATGATAGAAGATATGCTAAAAGCCCTATAATATATCAAACATTTATTATTGTATCATCATCTCAAACTGAAAATTATTTAAAAAAAGCAAATGTAAACAAATACTTGTTTTTAATAAAATCCCTGTGCTTGTCCTCCTTCTGTGTACAGGACAGCTCTTAGGTCATCTCCTGTAACATTTTCCAAGGTTGGAGCATATAGAGAGGGGAATCTTTGACCAATCGTCCACAGTCCTGGCTCATCCCTTATGATCTCTCTTCAGCTCACCCAACAGGTTTTCTGTTGGATTTAGATTAAGAAAACAGGTTGGAAACAGATCCTGCATCATACCCAACAGTGGGATTGAGCTGTTTTTCCACTTTTTCATCCTTTGTTTCATGCCTGGAACCCACCTGGAGTTTTTATTGCTAAAAACTTTTTGTGTCACCCAAGCAACCAATGTCAGCCCCAGTAGAGCTCAGCATGCACCACATGTTTATGTTTGTGATGGTAGGACCCAAACAACCAGTTAGCACAGGGGTCTGCAAGCTGTCAACCTGCATGGTTTTAATAACAGTGGCCAAAAATACCTTAAAACTGAGCAGTTTTAGAATTTAAAGTTAACAAAAAGGTTTCAGGAGTTTCTATTTATTTTTATGCATTTGTTCTTTAGAATTTCACAATAGAGTAATACTAATAGTACAAAAAAGCATTTGTAAGTCATTATTTAAAAGAAACTTTTTTTCTCCTAATTTTTCACAAATATGGAATGATCCAATCAGGAAAATATATTAATTAATTAATCTCTAACAAATTTTATTTACTAAGTATTTTTAAAACTTGAAAAATGTATACGTTTTTCAAAAGGTCATGTAGGTTTTGCAGCTCTAGTAAATTTAATTAAGTAAGATCCTGCGAGGAATGCCCTGATTGCTTCAGCGTTTGCCAGGAGTGCGCTGCGTGCGAGGAGTACCGAAAATGGTCGACACAAAAGATGAGCTTCAGAGAAGACTCTGTAAATTGAGGACCTATCGCTACTTCTACTTCTCAAGCCGGCCCTCTAGTGGACAGGTGACTGTGGTTCGAGCTAAAGAGTGCTGATCAACCATCAGATGCTTGTACTTTGAAAGACAATGTTTAGAAACAAGAAACAGAACGTACGGCCATTCGTATGATAATGCAGTTGTTTCTGGTTGTGAGGCTGGTGCTGTGCTGGAAGCGAAGGTCTCTAGCCTGAAGTTGTAGGTCCTGGCAAAGTTCTGTCTTCTTCTTTTCTGTAAAAGAAAATGGCATCACAGAAGAATTGTGTATTATCACTGATAAACATTTTATACAAAGTACCTCACAAAATCATGCTCAAACCTTTTCACATTTTGTCACATCTCAACTACACACCAAGTGATCTTATGTGAATATAAACACAAAGAAGAGCAGAAGCAGAAATGGTTCACACGATTCTGAAAAGTGTGGTGTGCATTGATATTCATCCCCTTTTAATCTAAGACACTTAAATAAATGTTCCCAACAAGGCATGGCCTTCTGCTAAAACTGACAGGTTGGGCAAGGAGAACGTGGATTAAAGAAGCAGCTAAAAGGCCCATAGTAACACTGGGGGAGTTGCAGAGATTGACAGCTCAGGTGGGAAAATCAGTTGATAGAAAGAAGAGTGGGAAGCGAAAGGCATTGTTGAAAGAAAGCCAAAAGATTTCATGTCTAAAGTATGCCACAACCCAACTAGAGGAAAAGGAAACATGTGGAAGAGGGTGCTCAGATAAAAGCAATATTTAATGTTTTGGCCTGCATTTAAAATGCTGTGCATCAAACTGAATACACCACCCCTATTGTGAAACATGGTGATGACAGCATCATGCAGTGGCAATGCCTTTTTTCAGCAAGGACAGGGAAACTGGTCAGAGTTAGTGGGGAGATGGTAGGAAATGCATGGCAATTCTGTGGAGGCTGCGGTGCCGGGTCATCTCACAACAGACAAGGGCCCTAAACAATCAGAATCAGAAAAGCTTTATTGCCAAGTACGTTTTTGGACATACAAGGAATTTGTTTTGGCGTAGTCAGTGCAATACAGTACAAATTAAACAGTATAAACATATCTACAATATAATATAAATATATGTGCACAGTTTTAAGTGAGTGAGAGTAAATATAGAGCAGTATTGGATGTCAGAGCAATACAACAGTGCAGGTGATCATTGTGTAAGTAAAGCAGGAGTCCAAGCTGAGTGTTAATGTAACGCATAGAGTTACAGGTTACAGGTGTCCTGTCAGCAAAAAAGGGGGGGGTGTGGGGGAAAGGGAGAGTGTCAGGGTGGTTTCTGGGCTTTGTTAACCAGACTGGTGGCAGATGGGAAAAAACTGTTCTTGTGGCGTGAGGTTTTGGTCCGGATGGACCGCAGCCTCCTGCCAGAGGGGAGAGTCTCAAAGAGTCTGTGACCGGGGTGGGAGGGATCAGCCAGAATCTTCCCTGCCCGCTTCAGGGTCCTGGAGGTGTACAGTTCCTGGAGCGACAGTAGACTGCAGCCAATCACCTTCTCAGCAGACCGAATAACACGCTGCAGCCTGCCCTTATCCTTGGCTGTAGCAGCGGCGTACCAGATGGTGATGGAGGAGGTGAGGATGGACTCAATGATGGCTGTGTAGAAGTGCACCATCATAGTCTTTGGCAGGTTGAATTTCTTCAGCTGCCGCAGGAAGAACATCCTCTGCTGGGCTTTCTTGATGAGGGAGCTGATGTTTGGCTCCCACTTGAGATCCTGGGAGATGATGGTTCCCAGGAAGCGGAAAGATTCCACAGTGTCAATTGTGGAGTCACAGAGGGTGATGGGGGCAGGTGGGGCTGGGTTCTGCCTGAAGTCCACAACCATCTCCACTGTCTTTAAAGCGTTGAGCTCAAGGTTGTTCTGGCTGCACCAGTCCAACAGATGGTCCACCTCCCATCTGTACGCGGACTCGTCACCATCAGAGATGAGTCCGATCAGGGTGGTGTCGTCTGCAAACTTCAGAAGCTTGACAGACTGGTGACTGGAGGTGCAGCTGTTGGTGTACAGGGAGAAGAGCAGAGGAGAGAGAACACAGCCTTGGGGGGAACCGGTGCTGATGGTCAGGGAGTCAGAGACGTGCTTCCCCAGCCTCACGCGCTGCTTCCTGTCAGACAGGAAGTCAGTGATCCACCTGCAGGTGGAGTCGGGCACACTCAGCTGGGAGAGCTTCTCCTGTAGCAGAACTGGGACGATGGTGTTGAAGGCAGAGCTGAAATCCACAAACAGGATCCTGGCGTAGGTTCCTGTGGAGTCCAGGTGCCGGAGGATGAAGTGAAGGGCTAAGTTGACTGCATCATCTACAGACCTGTTGGCTCTGTAGGCAAACTGCAGGGGGTCCAGGAGGGGGTCGGTGATGTCTTTTAGGTGTGAGAGCACAAGGCGCTCAAAGGACTTCATCACCACAGAGGTCAGGGCGACGGGTCTGAAGTCATTAAGCCCTGTGGTCCTTGGCTTCTTGGGAACAGGGACGATGGTGGAGGACTTGAAGCAGGCTGGTACATGACATGTCTCCAGTGAGGTGTTAAAAATGTCTGTGAAGACTGGAGACAGCTGATCAGCGCAGTGCTTCAGGCTGGCTGGTGAGACAGAATCCAGTCTAGCAGCTTTCCGGGGGTTCTGTCTCCTGAAGAGTTTGTTTACGACCCTCTCCTGGATGGAAAGAGCCGTCCTCGGCGTGGGTAGGGGGCTGGTGGGGGGGAACTTCAGGGTGGGGGTTGGAGGTGCCAAGGCCCCTCTTGAGGTTGGGGAGGTGGGGGTGGTGGATTGTGGCTGCAGCTATTGGGGGGTGTCGTGGGGGATGGTTGCAGGACTGTCCCTTTGTCTTTCAAAGCGGCAGTAGAACTCGTTCAGGTCGTTGGCGAGGCGTCGGTCGTTGATGGAGTGGGGGGCTTTTGGCTTGTAGTTGGTGATTAGCTTGAGCCCTTTCCAGACAGCCAGAGCTACAATACAATGGTTTAGATAAAAGAATATGTATGTCTTAGAATGGTCTAGTCAAAGTCCAGACCTAAATCTAATTGAAAAGCTGTGCAAGACGTGAAAACTTCAGATTCCAGGTTTCCTCCATCCAATCTGACTGAGATTGAGCTATTTAGAATAGGAGAGTGTGCAAAAAGACTGTAATGAAAGGTGTCTTTATAAATGTTTACTAATTTTCCTTCCAACTTACAATTATGCACTATTTTGTGTTGATCTATCACATAAAACAAATTTCAATTTCTGGTTACAACATGAAAAGATGTGAAAAAGTTTGGGGGGTATGAATACTTTGTATTTCTGGCTTTATAAGTCTACACAGCCTGGTTTTTCTAAATGATACATAAAGTTATATAAGATGGTTTGAGGGACCTCACTTTGTTCAGTCATGATGAACCGCAGCTCAGTTTTATAATTAGTCAACAGTTGTCTTGGTTAAAAATGTAAGAACCAATCACCAGTCTTCATTCAAGAGAGACACTTACCAAATGATGTCACATTTCCCTCCTGATCAAACTTCATCTGTCAAATAAACAAGACATGAAACTCAGTACGAATACTCAGCAGCCAGGATGTAACTCTATTTCACCTTCAACTTCATTGTGTTGCTTAAGTGTCTTAAGTGTGAAATCCAACAGTCAGTGAATGCTTCCCTAAAAGCATCATAATGTTGAGTTTACCTCCAAAACAGAAGCAACAGCAGTAATACTAGTTAAACCACTCTTGTAAGTGTCGATTATCTCACCACGACAAAAGTTGGAGACACGCTGGACAGAGGGGCATCGGTCACTCTGCTGCGCACAACGGACACTGGCAAAGGAAAAGCAAAACACAACTACGCCATGAAGACAACATTTCATTAATTCTTCGGCTGTAAATATGCAATTGTAAAGCACATAAAAGGGAGCTGTCTTTCCAATAACTGCAGCAACATAAAAATACTCTTTGATTAATAAAATCTAAATAACAGTAGTGGGTGCTGGTCATTGGCCTTCTGCACAAACCATGAATCAGTTCAGACTCGCCTTGATAACTTAAGTTCTTATAATCGACCCAAGGTTTGATGGATAGAAATGTGGTTATATCACTACAAACTATTTACCAACAGATGGTCTCTCTCAGAGTGGTTTAGGTTTAAAAAGGCAACAACTGGGTACAAAATATGGACTGACCCGGAGCTTAGATATTACTGACCAATAGTAGAGCCTTGTCTTTTTGTCTCCTTGTCTGCAGTCCTATCTCCAGCCAAACATTTCAGGTTATATGATACTCAAAGTGACTCTGAACCCATTGCTCTGTTTAAAACAGCTTCAGTTCCCTCATGAGAACGTATTGATTTGTCAATCAAGGCCCTTCCCCCCCGAACAGACTTTTCTGGAAGCATGCAGAGGTATTAGCATGCATAGAAATGTGGAATGTTTTTGTTGTGGTTCATCAAGCCATTTACCTCTCAGCTATGAATCATCTAGGCATTTAGAGGGCACCAACCACAAGGGACTGACCAGTGTTGGCAATAAATTAGATAATGATGCATGTTGTTATTAGCAGTCTGTCACAAACACACAATTTGTTCCCATCTCTTCAGTCATGTGTATAAAAATCCCAAAGATAGCACAGTTTGGCAGAGCTAAAATATATTCTAGCTCCAACAAGGTAATTCCTGAACTATTAGCTGAAAACTACACATTAGTAGTAGAGGATCAACTCGCTCATGTCATGCATTTGCTTTTCCTCAAATACATGACCATCAGACACCATCCAATGTAAATTGTTTTCTAAAAACAGACACCTTTTCACTTCGTCCACCAGTTGTTAAATCTTATTTTTTAAAGCGAACTGCAGAAAGCTGCTGTGGCAAGGTACAAGGACTGGGATGAAAAAGGGTGAAAAAAGTAGCAAAACAATCTAAGGAAAATATTTGACACAGCTTTCCATCTATCAATGAAGACCCCTATAAGGTTGCACTCAAGTCTTGCTTCTTTAAAATAAAGTATAAAATATTAGGGGTGTCTTTACACAGTATCTTGTATGTAAGAAATATTTGTTACTCCAATAAACAAATTAAGGGCATTTGACTAGGGGTTCCTGGCGGATAAAGGCACTGAACGATTCTGCCTTTTGGCTTAGATTTTTAAACAAATAGTGACAATAAATATGTTATATGCTGAGGTACATTTGAGATGGTAATTCCTAGATCTGAGATCTACTAAGACTAAAACGAATTTCTGCTACAAGATACCTTAGACTAAACAAAGGTGTTACAGTTACCTGTAATCAAAGTGACTTGAGTTAATCTGTGTAAATCTTACCAGGCCAGGTTGCTCCTCCTTGCAGCAGGATCTCCTTCCTGAGCCCCGCAGACTGACCTCTCAATAAAACCGGCCTCTGACAGCATGTGGATTTAGAGCCATCATCACCGTAGCTCCTGCTGAGCAATCCCACCTTTCTGTTACCAAGTGGCACAGCTTGCTTTAGCTGGTGTGCCAACGTGGGTCCACTAAAAAGGATGAGGGTTTGATTCCCACCAAATCGTGACGTTAGAGAGCAGCAGGAGCTGAAAACTCGTTTTCCAGCTGACGTGATCCTGGAGGAGTTCATGCAGCTAGCCAGCAGAAGTCTGTGCAGCTTTACCTCCATTCCAACAAAACACACAGCCTTCACACAGACTGACATGTGTTTGTTGTTAAGGCACCGCGACGAAGTCCGAAAAATGTTAGAACAAAAATACGTGCATGGCAGCATCAGCCTCCATAAAAAACAGTCATACTTGAGTCATCTCCTGAGTGGTCCAAACCTGTGTGAGTCCAAGTAACAAGAGGGGAAAGTCGTAGCACTAACTGTGAAGTAAACTCAGGTTGTGTACATGCGGTACTAGTTCTCTAACCTTCCTCTCAGTGTTTTCAAAACATCATCTGGACTTCCGCTTGTTGATGCTAACTCTTCGGATTTACCAGTTTACTGCCCTGATAAACTCACAAACTAAAACACCTGAGCACCTCCTGCTCATTATCGGCTCGACTGAGGCAACTTCAGCTAGAAAACAGGACAGAAGCAAGAACAGTATCCACAATGCACCGCGGTGACCGACCCTCAAAGATCGTCTCTGTTCTTCTTCTTCTGTGTTGTTTTTTGGCAGTTGGCAAATAACTTGAAGATGTGCATTACCGCCACCGACTGGTATGGAGTGTGGTTCTTCATGGTTTTAAATCTTATTTACTATTACAACAATCAAATTCTATTTATTAATTTAGTGCTTTTGAAAAATCTAATTATAATTTGAATATGTTTGCTACCTAAACTTCTTTGCAAAGTATCTCTCAATATAAAATTTTCTTTAATACCTACAAATTCTCTCCTTAAAATTGTTCTTTCTTGTTCATATTTCTGACACTTCAATATTACATGTTCTATTGTTTCCTCCTCTCCACAATAATCACATTTTCCTGTATTATGTTTATTTATCTTGAACAATGTAGAATTAAGTCCTGTATGTCCTAGTCTTAATCTTGTAATTAATCTTTCCTCTTTTCTACTCCTTCTTCCTGTTCTTACTTCTCCTACTATCTTGTTGATTCTGTAAAACCATCTTCCTTTCTTTTCTTCATCCCACCTTTTTTGCCACTCTTTCCTGATTCTCTGTTTAATTATATTTCTTGCCTCTGACCTACTAATATTTATTATAAAGCTAATGTTGTTTTGTGTTGCCTTCTTTGCCATCCTGTCCGCCTTCTCATTCCCTCCAACTCCTACATGTGCTGGTACCCATAAAAACACTAATATTAATCCCATTCTTTGTATTCTAAATAAAGTAAGTTTTATTTCCAACAAAATGTCTGGTCTACCCTCTGAATGATTATGTTTTAAACTTAATAATGCTGAACTTGAGTCTGAACAAATGATTGTTTTTAATGGTTTTATATCCTCCACCCACTGCACTGCTAACAATATGGCTAATAATTCTCCTGAATATACTGATAATCCATCTGTAATTCTTTTTCCTACTTTTATTTTAAATTCTGGTATTACAAATGCTACTCCTATTTTTTCATCTGTTTTTGATGCATCTGTGTAAATCTGGACATAATGATAGTAATTGTTTACATATTCTTGTATTATACTTGAATCTAATCTACATTTTGGATCCTTTTTCTTTTTCATCAATGCCATATCCACCACTGCTTCTGGTAACAGCCACGGTGGCACTACTGGCAAAGGCAACATTAAACTTATTTCTTTTTCATATATTTGAAATTTTTCTGCTATATTATTGATAATCCAACCAAAACTCTTAACTTGTTTTTTTTCTTTTTCCCAGCATGGTTTTAAAATATCACGTGTGGGATGATCCGGATTATTGCTTTGTAAGTTTATCCAGTAATTTATAGCTAACTGTTTCCTTCTTAGATCTAATGGCATCTCTCCCATCTCTACCTGAAGTGCTGCTATTGGACTGGTTCTGATTGCTCCTGTACAAATTCTTAAAGCTTGATGTTGTATATTGTCTAATTTTATAAGATGAGTGTTTGCTGCTGATCCATAAATTATACTTCCATAATCAATATTTGATCTAATTAATCCTGTATAAATTCTTTTTAATGATGTTCGATCTGCTCCCCAATCAATACCAGCCATACATCTCATAATGTTTAATATTCTTTTGCATTTATCTATGATTTTTTCTATATGTACTTTCCATATAATTTTTTCATCAAACCATATACCTAAAAATTTTATATTTTTTACTTGTTCTAAAACTTGATTGTATAATTTTAGTTTTATATTTTCTCTTTTCCTTTTCTGTGTGAACACCATTAGTTTTGTTTTTTCCACTGAGAATTTAAATCCCCATTGATTTGCCCATTGTTCTATTCTAATAATCTCATCCTGTATTTTCTTTTCAATAAATTTGATATTACGACCCCTTTTCCATATAGCTCCATCATCTGCAAATAGTGAGCAACCGACGTCCTTACCAATATTTTTAAATACATCATTTATCATTATAGAAAACAATAACGGACTTATAATACTTCCTTGAGGAGTACCATTATCTATTATATATTTATCTGACAATTCTTGACCAATTCTTACTTGTATTGTTCTATTTGATAAAAAATCTTTAATCCAGTTAAACATTTTTCCAGTAATACCCATTTTATTTAATTTAATTAATAATCCTTCAACCCACATCATGTCATATGCTTTTTCTATATCAAAAAATACAGCTACTACATTTTCTTTGTTTATTTGTGCTCTCCTAATTTCATATTCTAAACATAATGCAGAGTCATTTGTGCTTCTCCCTTTTCTAAACCCATTTTGATTTCTAGATATATATCCATTAATATTTAAATAATATGTTAATCTATTATTAATCATTTTTTCCATTATTTTACAAATATTTGATGTTAATGCGATCGGTCTATAATTTTCTGGTTTTGTGTTATCTTTTCCTGGTTTAGCTATTGGAATAATTATTGCTTCCTTCCAGCTCTGTGGCAGCTCTCCCTCCTCCCAGACTTTATTGTATAATTCTAATATTTTGTCTTTTGCTTTGTCATTAAGATGTTCTATCATCGTATAGTAAATTTGATCTTTTCCAGGTGATGTATTTTTTGTTTTCCTGGTTACAAAGTTCAATTCTCCTTGTGTAAATGGTTCATTTATTAATTTATTTGTATCTACATTATTTTGCATTAATTCTTTATATTTCATCTTTGTGATTTCCCTACCTTTCTTTCCCTCTTCACTAATATTATTTGAACTATGAATTTTACTAAATGTTTTAGCTAATATTTCTGCTTTTTCTTTATCTTCCATTATAGTTATATTATCTATTTTTAATATAGGATATCCATATTCTTTTCTAATACCCTTCATTCTTTTAATCGTTTTCCAAATTTGATCAATTTTTGTTTCTCTCCCTACGGTATTACAAAAGTTTCTCCAATATTCTCTTTTTGTATGTTTAATGATCTTTCTTACCTTTGCCTGCTTTCTTTTGTACTCAATTAAATTCTGATAAATTGGGTTACTTTTTAACATTTTAAATGCTTTATTTCTTAATTTTATTACTTCACTACAATCTTTTGTCCACCATGGCACAATTTTTTTATCGTTCTTTCTTCCTCCTTTTTTTATTGATTCTTCTGCAGCCTGTAATATTTTTTTACAGATATTTATATTTAAACTATTTATATCAATTGACTCATCTATTTCTTCCAATTTCTTTTGACTTAAATATTTAAATTTTTCCCAATCAGCCTTATTAAAGTTCCATCTTTTATATAATCCTGTATTCCTGTTATTTATTAATATTCCTGTTATGATTTTAATGGGGTAATGATCACTACCTACTGTTGTATCTTTGTCAATGTCCCACTCACAGTTATTAGCTAAACAATTTGATACTATTGTTAAATCAATCACAGATTCTGTACCTGTTTTTACATTAATTCTTGTTCCTTTTCCATCATTTATACATACCAAATTTTTTATTTCCATTATTTCTTCAATAACTTGTCCATTTTTATCATTACATTTTCCCCATAATGTGCTGTTAGCATTAAAATCTCCACACCAGATTACTTTTCCTTCTAAGTATCCCATTAATTCATCCATCAACTCAAATGATAATATTTTACATGGATTATAAAAATTTATTATTTTACACTTTTCCTTTTTATTGTAAATTTCAACTACTATATATTCTAACTCTTTGCCTTTTCCTAATATCTGATATTGTATCCCTTCTTTTATAAATATTCCACATCCTCCTCCACTTCCTTCTTGTCTATCCCTTCTGATACTATTATACCCTTTAAACACAAAATCTAGGTTTGGCTTTAACCATGTCTCCTGTATACATATAATTTCTGGTTTTTCTTCAATTCCATCTATATACCCTTTAAATTCCTGTCCATTAGCGATTAAACTTCTTGCATTCCACTGTAATATTATCATATATTTCTATCAGCTGGGGTTCCTCCTTGCCTTCCATCTGTTTCCAACTTTTTATTAATGTTTTCCCAAGATCCTTCTTTAAACCCTAAGAACTTTTCTGCTCCTCTGACTATTATTTTAATCTTTTCTGTTTTGTGTTTAGCCTGTTCAGTGCAGTTAATGACATAAGCTATGAATAATATCAGTTTTTCCACAGACATTGTAACATTTTCCTCTGATTCTACTTTTCTTTGTTGATAATCTTGAATCCTAATTTGACCTTCATCCCTTGATCTTTCTTTCTGTACATTTTTGACTGCTTCGGCATAGCTTATGTTTTTAGTCATTTTAATTTGTTGGATTTCTTTTGCTTTCTTCCTTACCTCACATCCCCCGAATGTAACTCTATGTTGCCCTCCACAATTGCAACATTTTTCCTGCACTTCTTCCCCACAATCTTCAATTCTGTGATCTTCTCCACACTTTGGACATCTTTGTTTTCCTTTACAGACAGCTGCTATATGACCATATCTCTGACATTTAAAACATCTTAGTGGTGGAGGAATGAAAGGCCTCACAGAAAAACTCAGATATCCTATTTTAACATTTTGTGGCAACACCTTTTCTTCAAAATCTATTAAAATTGACAGGCTTCCTACTCTTTCACCATTTACATTTTTTGTCAGTCTTTTGAGATTTTTTACCTTTGCACCAACAATGCTTTTTTTTAACTTGTCTATATCTTCCTCCATAGGAATGCCATAAATTACCCCCCGAATGATTTTATCTTCTCCTATAATCTTCCTCTCTGTCACTGTTTTCTTGCAAATGTTTTCAACTTGTAAAGCCTTTCTTCTTTGTTCTTCAGTTTTACACACCACCAGTATATTTCCATCTCTCAAGACCTTCACCATTTCAACATCTCCTATCTTTTTTTAATTTCTCTAGATAGTGAAATAGGACTCAGGTTCTCTTTTTCTTCTTCATTTTTTATCTTTAATATTATTTTACATTCTTCCCTTCCGATTTTCCTCCTAACTACTCTCTCTTCTTCAGAACTGTTTTCTTCCAACTCTCTTTTATTCCTTTGGCTGTCTAACATTTTCCCTTCTTCTGCTTTACCTCTTCCGCGTCCTCTCCCTCTACTTACTGGCGTCCATTCATCAAAGTCCATATTATCCTCCTGTGTGTCCATTCTGAACCATTCACATACCAGTTTATGCCTTTTACTGCCACTTCCAAAAGTAAATAATTTCTACCACTGTGGGGTTCTTAGTAGACCAACGTTTTCAGATCGAAGTTTCGCGCCAAGATCCTGCCTCCAACCAATCCTTTTCCGGGTTCAACCAACAACACCGCCGACCGCACACACACTCGACCCGCTCACCACCGTCTCGGCATCAGCCTCTGGCCGATCGTCTCTGTTGAAGTCTGCCACTCTGTTTGAGATTTTTAGAAGACCGTAAGCTAGATGACACACACATGATAACAGAGACGAGCGCATTTTGAAATCAGATAGTATTTCTAATACTCGAAACAAGAGCATATAAAGCTTATAGTGATTCGAAATGAATTTCACTGATGCGAGCTAAAGAACATCTATTAATAATTTAGACCAGTGGTGTTCCGACTTGGTGCCCCGCGGGCCAAAATAATAAAGTTCTCACGGGGCGCGTCTTTTTAATTGTAATAAGAGGCACAAATACACTTTTACTGCAATCCTTTTATTTTTGCCTGCTAAAAAATAAACTAAACATGTAATATTCATTGAAACAAAAGCAGTCCAATTTTTTGTAGAAATGGGATCTGAAAATCATTTAGGTTCTGATGCAAAAAGAGGGTCTCACACGTTTCCGTAGTCTGATAAAAAACGAAAAACAAGGTATCCAGATTCAATGAAAGGAAACTGAAATAAAACCGAATATGGTGACTTTTTATATTATACTACTTGATGTTTTATATGTGCCAGTAAAGTACAAGTCTCACATTTTAAGCACTTACATAAACAAAAAACCTTTAGAGCGCACCGTTTGGCTTGGTTTTGACGAAATATCTACGTCTAAATCAAGGCTGTCTAAATGATGCTTACGTGTCACATCAACATTGAAACCAGGTCTATTACTCAGCCCATGTGAGCCCTGGTTCACATAGTAGTGAATCCATCATGTCTGTACAGGAAAAAAAACAACACATGGAGCCCACATGCACAGGTTGGCTGCATGAAGAGAAATTTAGTCGAGTACACGAAATTTACAAATTTATTTATGTTTATCTCAGTCAATTATTCTTTGTAACATTCGAATTGGTGAAACAGCGTTTGCGCAGGCGCACAGGATTTTTTTGTGCATCAGCATCACTGGGTCAGCTGGATGCAGATATAACCGGAAGGATGCTGCGGTTGGGGGGGAAGTCGTGCGGATTCTGTGGTTTGACGAGCCCGAGTTTCTTTTCTTCGTCTTTCGCTTTGTGTTAAATAACCTCATAACCGCAATGTTCCCATCCTGTTGCTCCAAATCCGCAGACAGCGGAGGGAAGAAGAGCTCCGTCGCCAAGCTGCTGCTCGGAGTCTTCGTGGTGTATATGCTGCACACCGCCTGGCTGCTGTACGGCTTCCTCAACACCAAACCTTGCGATGGAGGCAGGGGAGATCCCTGCATCACTTCCTACCTGGCAGCTAAACCCAGACTGCAGGTTAGCGCAGGATTTTTTAAAACAATGATGGAAAATATACTGAAATCCAGCTCATCATTTTCAGCACAACACACAACACTCTTAATTCGCTTATGTAACATTTCTCTGTATAAGGCTCTGAGCCATATTGAATATTCTTTATTAAAAAACACAGTTAATACAATTATACATTTAGCTGTTCTTGTCTTTCAGTCATATTATAATTAAGTTTAAATAAATAGACAAATGAAAATATTTTAGTAAGTGTATGCATGTGTAGAAACATGACTCTGGATAAGAAATATATTGATTTATGCATGAATGTTATCTATTACATTTTGCTGTGAATCACAAAATGCATAAAAAGTCTGATTAAGTTATTACCACACTGTACTGCTAAGAGTTCCCCCATAGAATAATCAGTCTAACTTTGAACCAACAAGAGTTTTTTGGTTCCAAGTATTCTTGCTTTTCTTTAGTTTTAAAACATAATTTTTCCATCATCTACTCCTTTATTCAGATGAGTGTCTATACCTGCCTTGTCCCAGATAACAGCCAGCTCACCCTCGCTGTGAGAGTAGATCCCTTTGACCCTCATTCTGCATTTGAGAGGTGAGTTAGACACTACAACGTATGGTGCTTTGCAAAAGTAATCGTGGCTGTGTAACATTTTCATATTTTGTAAACCACGTCTTTTAATGTGTTTTATTGGGTTTTATGTGATAGACTAACACAAAATGGTGCATATTTGTGAAGCGGAAGAAAAAGGATGCATGGTCTCAACATTTTGTTCAAATTAAAATCTTAAAATTGTGGTGTACATTTGTTTTCGTCTTTGAGTGAATGTGTTTGCTGTAATTCCAGCTGCAAGTCTCTGCCAGCTTTTCACATCCAGAGATTGAGTTTTTGCCCATTCTTTATTGCAAAATAGCCCTGTAGACATACATTTGCAAGCCTTTTCACATATTCTCAATTGCATTTAGACCTGGAACATAAATATGTTTTAATTTAAACCATTCCATTGTAACTCTGACTATATTTTTAGGGTTGTTGTGCTGTTGGTAGGTTAACCTGCATCCCAGTCTAAAATCTTTAACAGCCTTCATGGTTCGACCTGCCAAAAAGAAGGCCTCCCCACATGATGATACTGGAAGGGATAGTGTGTTCAGAGTGATGTGCAGTGTCTAGATCTGGGTGTAATTTTGATCTCAGCTGACCAGAGCACATTCTTCCAGTGCCTTGCGCTAACAGGACTTTAAAAATGATTTATTTTGGCCTTTTTCTAAGAGAGGCTTCTTATCGCCACACCTAATTGAGGTACACATTTCTAGATGCACAACTTGTTGTGGTCCTGTTGACAGATTTTTCCTACTATAGCTGTGGATCTCTGCAGCTCCTCCAGAGTTACTATGGGCGTCTTGGTTGCTTTTCTAACAAAAACTGTCCTTGCCCAGCCTGTAAGTTTAGGTGGGCAGTTTCTTTGCATTTTTTAACTCTGGTTTCAACAGTTTGAGCATGAATTACACACAGGTAGACTTCATTGACTAATTATGTGATGCTTGAAATCAATAATTTGCACAGGATTTTATTTCGGGGTATCAGGCTTAACGGAGCTCAGTACAAATTCTGCGTCTGTCTGGAAAGGGCTCAAGCAAATCACCAACTACAAGCCGAAAGCCCCCCACTCCATCAACGACCGACGCCTCGCCAACGACCTGAACGAGTTCTACTGCCGCTTTGAAAGACAAAGGGACAATCCTGCAACTATCCCCCACGACACCCCCCAACGGCTGCAGCCACAATCCACCACCCCCACCTCCCCAACCTCAAGAGGGGCCTTGGCACCTCCAACCCCCACCCTGAAGTTCCCCCCCACCAGCCCCCTACCCACGCCTAGGACGGCTCTTTCCATCCAGGAGAGGGACGTCAACAAACTCTTCAGGAGACAGAACCCCCGGAAAGCTGCTGGTCCGGATTCTGTCTCACCAGCCAGCCTGAAGCACTGCGCTGATCAGCTGTCTCCAGTCTTCACAGACATTTTTAACACCTCACTGGAGACATGTCATGTGCCAGCCTGCTTCAAGTCCTCCACAGGGCTTAATGACTTCAGACCCGTCGCCCTGACCTCTGTGGTGATGAAGTCCTTTGAGCGCCTTGTGCTCTCACACCTAAAAGACATCACCGACCCCCTCCTGGACCCCCTGCAGTTTGCCTACAGAGCCAACAGGTCTGTAGATGATGCAGTCAACTTAGCCCTTCACTTCATCCTCCGGCACCTGGACTCCACAGGAACCTACGCCAGGATCCTGTTTGTGGATTTCAGCTCTGCCTTCAACACCATCGTCCCAGCTCTGCTCCAGGAGAAGCTCTCCCAGCTGAGTGTGCCCGACTCCACCTGCAGGTGGATCACTGACTTCCTGTCTGACAGGAAGCAGCGCGTGAGGCTGGGGAAGCACGTCTCTGACTCCCTGACCATCAGCACCGGTTCCCCCCAAGGCTGTGTTCTCTCTCCTCTGCTCTTCTCCCTGTACACCAACAGCTGCACCTCCAGTCACCAGTCTGTCAAGCTTCTGAAGTTTGCGGACGACACCACCCTGATCGGACTCATCTCTGATGGTGACGAGTCCGCGTACAGACGGGAGGTGGACCATCTGTTGGACTGGTGCAGCCAGAACAACCTTGAGCTCAACGCTCTAAAGACAGTGGAGATGGTTGTGGACTTCAGGCAGAACCCAGCCCCACCTGCCCCCATCACCCTCTGTGACTCCACAATTGACACTGTGGAATCTTTCCGCTTCCTGGGAACCATCATCTCCCAGGATCTCAAGTGGGAGCCAAACATCAACTCCCTCATCAAGAAAGCCCAGCAGAGGATGTTCTTCCTGCGGCAGCTGAAGAAATTCAACCTGCCAAAGACTATGATGGTGCACTTCTACACAGCCATCATTGAGTCCATCCTCACCTCCTCCATCACCATCTGGTACGCCGCTGCTACAGCCAAGGATAAGGGCAGGCTGCAGCGTGTCATTCGGTCTGCTGAGAAGGTGATTGGCTGCAGTCTACTGTCGCTCCAGGAACTGTACACCTCCAGGACCCTGAAGCGGGCAGGGAAGATTCTGGCTGATCCCTCCCACCCCGGTCACAGACTCTTTGAGACTCTCCCCTCTGGCAGGAGGCTGCGGTCCATCCGGACCAAAACCTCACGCCACAAGAACAGTTTTTTCCCATCTGCCACCAGCCTGGTTAACAAAGCCCAGAAACCACCCTGACACTCTCCCTTTCCCCCACACCCCCCCCCCCTTTTTTGCTGACAGGACACCTGTAACCTGTAACTCTATGCGTTACATTAACGCTCAGCTTGGACTCCTGCTTTACTTACACAATGATCACCTGCACTGTTGTGCTGCTCTGACATCCAATACTGCTCTATATTTACTCTCACTCACTTAAAACTGTGCACATATATTTATATTATATTGTAGATATGTTTATACTGTTTAATTTGTACTGTATTGCACCAACTATGCCAAAACAAATTCCTTGTATGTCCAAAAACGTACTTGGCAATAAAGCTTTTCTGATTCTGATTCTGATTCTAAACATGCAGTAAACATGCTGTTTGCTGCAATAAAGGTAGACCAGGGGATCAAATATGAAACTTCTAATATCATAAAAAAAATAATAAAACATAGGCATTAAGTTTTTATTTAGCTTTGGAAAACGCTGGAGTTATCTTAAAGCAACTTTTTAATCTTTATATCAAACTCAGTGGAAACAAAACTTTATCACAAGATTTCATTTAAGCTTTAATTTAGTCACAAACATGCAAAAAGACAGGTGACATGAAAATTAAAATTTCTCTTAAACAGAACCAAAACAAAAGATGCAAGCTAAGCCATGATTCAAAAACTAAATCTATAACATGTGAAACAATTATTTGTGCTGGATTTTTTTTTTTTTTTTTTGAAGTATCAGGGTTAAGGGGCCTCAATACAATTTCACGCTACAACACAGAATATGTTATCAGTAAATGTTTTGAAAATCATGTCTTTTTGATCCCCTTTACAAACCCACATTGCATTGTGTTTGTTTATGAAATAGACATCATTAAAAAAATACACAGATGTTTGCGTTTGTAAAGCCATGAGATATAAAAAAGTTCAAGAGTATGAATAGTTTTACCGAGCACGGAGCACTGTGTGTGTATAAATATGTTTTATTCTAATGAAAATCTATCTCCCACAAACAGCAGCATGTCTCCATGTCTCCACAGACAGGTGAGCATCTCTCTGCCAGAGGAGACTCGGAATAATGGCTCTCTCTATGCGGTTGTTTATGTTCACAAAGCTGGTGTTTCACCCCTGGAGGACAAAACAGAGGTCCACTACACTGCTCATCTTACCACATATGTAACTGCTCCACACACAGAACGACAGAAGAGCACAATGAAGGTATCTCCTGACAACAGTATGTATGAAACTGTGTCCCAGTTCTGCCCCGTGTCACTGTGGCTTTGCTGCATATCCGATATTGTTGTCTTCCCACCAGAAGCCTGGATCTGAGAGTCCTGTGTCGCATTGGAGACCGCACCTGTCCGTCACTGTGATGTCAGAGGAGTTCAGCTTCAGCAAGGCGGGGCTTCCCAGTGACGTGCGCCGCTACATGAGGGTGTAAGTGAGCAGCAGTCGGGATTCACTGCTGCTGCACATGCTATTAAACATAAACATTACGTTTTTATTTAGCTTTGCAAAACGTTGAGTCAGAGATTATCTTAAAGCAACTTTTTAATCGTCACATCTTGGTTGACGAACTCAGTAGGAACAAAACTGTATCACAAGTTTTAATTTAAGCTTTAAATTAGTAACAAATATGCAGAAAGACAGGTGACATGACAAATGGAACCAAAACAGAAGATGCAAGCTAAGCTATGATGCATAAAACTAAATCTATAACATGCATCTGGGGATCGGCGGCCCGATCCCCGGATGCTTAGGCTGGCTCTAGGGACGTGGAATGTCACCTCGCTGGGGGGCAAGGAGCCTGAGCTGGTGCGGGAGGTTGAGAGATATCGACTAGAAATAGTCGGACTCGCCTCCACGCACAGCGTGGGCTCTGGAACCCATCTCCTCGAGAGTGGCTGGACTCTCTTCTACTCTGGAGTGGCCCACGGGGAGAGGCGGCGGGCTGGGGTGGGTTTGCTTGTCGCCCCCCAGCTCAGCCGTCTCGTGTTGGGGTTTACCCCAGTGGATGAGAGGGTCACATCCCTGTGCCTTCGGGTTGGGGAGAGGTCTCTGACTGTCATTTTAGCCTACGGGGCGAGTGGTAGTGCGGAGTACCTGGCCTTCTTGGCGTCCCTGTTGGGGGTGCTGGATAGTGCCCCTCCCGGGGACTCCATTATTCTGCTGGGGGACTTCAACGCCCACATGTGAAATGACAGTGACACCTGGAGAGGCGTGATCGGGAGGAATGGCCTCCCCGATCTGAATCCGAGTGGTGTTTTGTTATTGGACTTCTGTGCTAGTCACGGATTGTCCATAATGAACACTATGTTCAAACAGGAGGTCAATGATCGACTTTGTTGTCGTATCATCAGACCTTCGGCCGCGTGTTATGGACACTCGGGTGAAGAGAGGGGCTGAGCTGTCCACTGATCACCACCTGGTGGTGAGTTGGATCTGCTGGAGGAGGAGAAAGCCGGACAGACTTGGCAGGCCCAAGTGCATAGTGAGGGTCTGCTGGGAACGTCTGGCGGACCCCTTGGCCAGGGATGTATTTAACTCTCACCTTTGACCAGATTCCGAGGGATGTTGGAGACATAGAGTCCGAGTGGACCATGTTCTCCGCATCTATTGTCGATGCTGCTGCCCGTAGCTGCGGCCGTAAGGTCTGCGGTGCCTGTCGCGGCGGCAATCCCCGAACCCGGTGGTGGACACCGGCAGTAAGGGACGCTGTCAAGCTGAAGAAGGAGTCCTATCAGCTGTGGTTGGCTTGTGGGACTCCTGAGGCCGCTGACGGGTACTGTGGGGCCAAGCGTGCCGCGGCTCGGGCTGTGGCAGAGGCAAAAACTCGGAACTGGGAGGAGTTTGGTGAGGCCATGGAGAAGGACTACCGGTTGGCCCCGAAGCGATTCTGGCAAACCGTCCGGCGCCTCAGGAGGGGAAAGAAGTGCTTCGCCTACAGTGTTTATAGTGGGGGTGGGAGGCTGCTGACCTCAACTGGGCCGGTGAAAGGAGTACTTTGAGGATCTCCTCAATCCTGCCATCACGCATTCCCTGGTTGAAACAGAGGCTGGGGACTCGGGGTTGGACTCTTTCATCACCCAGGCTGAAGTCACCGAGGTGGTTAAAAAGCTCCGCGGTGGCAGGGCTTCGGGGTTGGATGAGATCCGCCCTGAGTACCTCAAGTCTCTGGATGTTGTGGGGCTGTCATGGTTGACACGCCTCTTCAACATTGCGTGGCGGACGGGGACAGTGCCTATGGATTGGCAGACTGGGGTGGTGGTCCCCCTACATAAGAAGGGTGACTGGAGGGTGTGTTCCAACTACAGGGGGATCACACTCCTCAGCCTCCCTGGGATGGCCTACGCCAGGGTATTGGAGAGGAGAGTCCGGCCGATAGTCGAACCCCGGCTTCAGGAGGAGCAGTGTGGCTTTCGTCCCAGCCGTGGAACACTGGACCAGCTCTATACCCTCTACAGGGTACTCGAGGGTTCATGGGAGTTTTCCCCACCGGTCCACATGTGTTTTGTGGACCTGGAGAAAGCATTCGACTGTGTCCCCCGTGATGCCCGGTGGGGGGTGCTCCAGGAGTATGGAATCGGGGGCCCTTTACTAAGGGCCATTCGATCACTGTACAAGCGGAGCAGGAGTTTGCCGGCACTAAGTCGGACCTGTTCCCGGTGCATGTTGGACTCCGGCAGGGCTGCCCTTCGTCACCGGTTCTGTTCATAACTTTTATGGACAGGATTTCTAGGTGGAGCCAAGGGCCAGAGGGGGTTTGGTTTGGGGATCAGAAGATTTTGTCTCTTCTTTTTGCGGATGACGTGGTCCTGCTGGCCCCCTCTAGCCAAGACCTACAGCATGCGCTGTGGCGGTTCGCAGCTGAGTGTGAAGCGGCTGGGATGAAGATCAGCTCCTCCAAGTCCGAGGCCATGGTTCTCGACCGGAAAACGGTGGCTTGTCCTCTTCAGGTTGGAGGGGAGTTCCTGCCTCAAGTGGAGGAGTTTAAGTATCTTGGGGTCTTGTTCACGAGTGAGGGAAGAATGGAGCGGGAGATCGACAGACGGATCGGTGCGGCTGCCACAGTAATGGGGACACTGTGCCGGTCCGTTGTGGTGAAGAGAGAGCTGAGCTGAAAAGTGAAGCTCTCGATTTACCGGTCGGTCTACGTTCCTACCCTCACCTATGGCCATGAACTTCGGGTCATGACCGAAAGAACGAGATCACGGATACAAGTGGCTGAAATGAGCTTCCTCTGTAGGGTGGCCGGGCACTCCCTTAGAGATAGGTTGAGGAGCTCGGCCATCCGGGAGGGACTCGGAGTAGAGCCACTGCTCCTCCACATCGAGAGGAGCCAGTTGAGGTGGCTCGGGCATCTATACCGGATGCCTCCTGGACGCCTTCCTCGGGAGGTGTTCCAGGCACGTCCCACCGGGAGGAGGCCCAGGGGACGGCCCAGGACACGCTGGAGGGACTATGTCTCTCGGCTGGCCTGGGAACGCCTTGGGGTCCACCCGGAGGAGCTGGAGGAGGTGTCTGGGGAGAGGGACGTCTGGGCCTCTCTGCTGAGTCTGCTGCCCCCGCGACCCGGTCCTGGATAAGCGGAAGACGACGAGTACGAGTAACATGTAAACGTGCAAGAACAATAAAGTAAGATTTGAATGAGGCATTATTGCTATGAAACATATTAATGCTGAACAGTAAACAACCCGAAACAATCTCAGGAGACCTTTAAAGAACAAGACAGAAATTCAAAAATTAACAAGATATTAATCTATAAACCCTTAATAGCTGCAGGCTTTTTAAAGAAATTAAACAACACAATAAAAGGATGTTAATCAAAAAAAATAAAATAGGGATCTCCCAAATAGATCAACTTTTTCAATTTATGTGTACATATTGTTAAGAGTTCCTCACACTTTCTGAGAAACTCCCTTCTTTTTCTTGTCTCCTTGCAGCTCCCAGGAGGGCAGACAAATGATGTATTTGCCTCTGCTGCTGGTCAATGAGCTCAGCTGCAGAGTCAAAGATCTCATGGTAGGAGGGCAGCCCACACAAATTCCTTAGGGATCAAACATGCTGGGTTTTCAGATTAAACTGAGGTGGTTTGCACATTTAGGCCCATCGTTGTTTTGGCAGGAGGTCAACAGCAGCAGCATGCAGCTCCCACTGACCGTGTCCTATGAAGGAATCTCTCTGACAACTTTCAGGTTTTGGATCCATCTGCATGATATAGTTTATTCCCTCCGACAGTTTGGTGAGCTGAGATGCAAGTTGTTTCTTTCTAAGATGCTGTTGATGTAGCTCAGATCATTTGCATGTGTATGAGTTGTTGTTTTTTTTCGTGTAATAAATGTGTCTACATTTTTATAGGCTTCACTGAGGAGAATATTGATGAGATTAAAGAGACTCTAATAGGATCCAACCTTTACCTATTAGTGCTGACCGCACTGGTCACATCTTTACAAGTAAGATTACACTGCATAAGAATAGAAGAATGCTTTTGAAAGTATACTTAAGACAGATTACAGATTTTACCATGTCACAAAAATATTGTTATTGTGATTTTATGTGATGGATCACTACAAAGTAGTGTGTGATTGTGAAGTGGAGCGAAAATGATACGTGGTTTCCAAAATCTTTTATAAATAAAAACCGGAAAAGTGTGGCATGCATTTGTATTTGGCCCACTTGAGTCAACAGTTTGCAGAGCCACGTTGAGCTGCATTTACAGCTACAAGTCTATTGCAGTGGGGCTCTACTAGCTTTGCTTATATATAAGCTGAAAATTTTGCCAAAGCGTCTTTGTAAAATTTCTCAAGTTCAGTCAAATTGGACAGAGAGACTCTGTAAAGATAAATGTTAACATTTTGTCACATACTCTCAATGGGATAAAGATCAGGACTTTGACTGGGCCATTATTATATATGATCATGCTTTGATCTTAACTAGTCCACTCAGGGCTGGCCCAAGGTTGTTTGGCGCCTTAAGGAGAATTTGGTTCGGAGGGCCCTCTTCTTGTTAAGACCGCCACTGACAGCGTTTAAATACTGATTTAGTGAAATCTGACACAGGGGGCCAAGTTTGATAGGCTGAGCTTAAAACTGATCACGAATAATTTGTTAAGATTTGCTGAGATGTATTTACTGAGCTCAAATACAAAGAGAAGATTAAGATCAGATTGTAATCATGTTACCACAACACTCACTCTTTTTTGGACTTTTACAACATAAACTTGCCAATGTCTTTAAATCTTAAATTAAAATTATAACAATTTCAAATCTTTTCATTTATTCATGCTGAAATCATTAAATCAAATTGTATTCTTATTCTGGATAAACAAATATTAAAAATGTAGACCTATGATCTGTGTTCAAGTATTTACGTAGGGGAGGCCCCTGTTAGTTTGGGGGCCCTAACAAACTTAGTTTGTTTATGCCTTGTACCGGCTCTGATTTTACTGTAGCTCTAACTGTATGTTTAAGGTCATTGTCCAGCATGAAAGGGACTTTATACAAATCACACCACAGTTTTGAGAATCTTATTGGAAATATATTACTTTCCTTTGAAATCACATCTACAATTTTTTGTTGGTCTGTTGCATAAAATCCCAATAAGATACATCAACGTTCTAAATAGGCAGGTAAAATCCATTGGTATCATAAGTGTACCTAGTTGAATTCATAATAATAATAACACACTTTAAATTTGCAGCTCATTTGTGACTTTCTGGCTCTGAAAAACGACATAAGTTCATGGAGGAAAAAGAAGAGCATGGTGGGAATGTCGAGGAAGTCAGGTAATTTGTATCTCACTAGAGGAAACTCCCGTGTTCCTCTTCCATGACTTTTTAGAGACGTTTCTTCAACCAAATATTCACTGTAAATGAACGACTGAATCATCTCCTTTCTGTCTTCAGTTCTATGGCGTTGTCTCGGCACTTTGCTGATTTTTCTCCATCTGCTGGAGGAGACCAGTCTGCTGGTGCTTCTTCCTGTCGGGCTGGGAGCATGTGTAGAGGTACCCCTTATAACTGGTTCCGTCAAACTAATAATAGTTAAATCTATCAGGAAAAATAGCCTGAACTCAATAATCCTTCATCTCACCAGGTGTGGAAGGTGTTTAAAGTGTTTAAAATTCAGCCAAGCAAGAGGTTTCATGTGAGTGTGTGATTCAGCCGAAGAATATTGATCTAATTTATGTATAAATGTTTTGAGCCTTTAAAAGCTCCAAACGGTATCTTATCTTACTGTGCAGACAAACAAGCTCGATGAAGAGGAGCGAAAGACGGTGGAGTACGACACGCAGGTATTGCTAGATTTGAACTTGTCTTTCTAAGCTCAGAATTAATGATCTGCCTCAGGCTTTGTCTGATTTTAATACTTTGTGCTTTTCCCCTGCAGGCCTCCAGATACTTGTCCTACTTGGTGTATCCTCTGTGCATCAGCGGAGCTGTTTTCTCTTTGGGCTACTTGCGCCAAAAGAAGTGAGCTCATTCAGAGATTCAACTATCTGCTTTGATAGATAAATAAAAGGCCTCTTATTAGAAGTCCTCTAAATGCTTCATCCCAGCTTAATCACACATTTCTTTCTCTTTTCTTTCATACAGCACTGAAGAGATTTAGGTAGTCAAGTTAAAATCAGAACTGAATGTTTTGTGAATATAAGCAAGATGTCAATTTAGCAAACAGACACCACATTAGTTGTAAAGTCTAAGTATGAATGATTAATCACTGTATTCACAGCAAACTGTGTTATGTTGACAGTTACTATTCCTGGCTGGTCAACACCCTGGTTACTGGTGAGTTTATTTTTCCACAAACTGGCTCCTCTGAGTGAGATCTTTAAGTCTAATGTGTTGTTTAGATACCTGTCCTCTGTAGATGTGTTGTGTGGATATTTTATGTCTGTATCTTATTCAGGAGTGTTTGCACTTGGCTTCTTATTTATGGCTCCTCAGCTCTTCATCAACCACAAGGTCTGACAAACCAGAAGCAACTAAAGTCATGCTCTGAATACTTTTAATAAACAGAAATCATACAACATATTATGAATAAACAATTCTGTTTTACAGTGCTTTGCATAAGTATTCATACTTCCTGAATTTTTTTTCTTAAATCTTGTCACTGAAAAATGTGCATTTGCATTTGTATTCAGCCTGCCTGAGTAAATAGCTTACCTTGTAGAAGAAGTTTTCAGTGCAGTAGCCTTTTCTGGCTCATCTCTGCCAGACGTGAAAACCCTTTGGAACATTGGTCTTTGGAAAACAGGCTAAGTTAGATTGGATGGAGAGCGTCTGTGAACAGCAATGTTTAAGGCTTGATGCAGATTAAAGTTAGGTGTTGATTTTGGCCTTTCTAACACATTAATCAGCTTTAATCTAAACCATTCTGCTTTTTATGTATAGGGTCGTTGTCCTTCTGGAAGTTAAACTTTTGCCACAGTTTTAAATCTTTTGCAGCCTTTAACAAGTTTTCCTCAAATATTTTTCTTTTTTGACCTACATCCATCTTCCCATCAACTCTGACCAGTCCAGCCTCTGCTTAAGAAAAGCATACCCACAGCATGGTGCTGCCACCACCATGTATCACATAGAGGGTGGTAGGTTGAGGGCGTTGTGCAGAATTACTTTTTGTCCACATATAGCATTTGGTTTATTGTCAAAGTAAATTTAGTCTCATCTGATCAGAGCATCTTCTTCTTCTTTGTTGTGTTTTCTGTTTCTTACATAGATTGTGGCAAACCTTAAACAGGACTCCTTATAGCTTTCTTCTTGCCACTCTTGCTAAAAGACCAACTTTGTAGAGTGCACTACTAGTAGTTGTCCTGACAACAGATTCTCTGTCCTGAGCTGTTGATCTCTGCAGCTCCTCCAAAGTTACCACACATTTAGGAGCTTCCCATCTTGGTTGCCTTTCCAGTTAATGCTCTTCTTGCTCTGTGAGATGTCCAGAGCTTGTATTCTTTTTTTTATCCTAACCATGAACTTCTCCACAGCCTTATCCCATCTGCTGTGATCTTTGTTTCTGTGATGCCATTTTCTCTTATGTTCTCTAACAAAACTCTGAGGTCTTCACAGAACAGCTGGATTTATCCTGAGATAAATTTTCTCCACACTTCATTTACCAGTTAGCCAGCTGGCTGCATTGATTTAGGCTGAATACACATGCAAGGGCACTGTTTTAAGCTTTTTATTTGTAAAGAAAAATGTTTAAACTATTTAAATTCCCCCCTCACAATTGACCCTACTTTGCGGTGGTCTGTCACAGAAAATTCCAGCGAAATACATTGAACTTGAATATGCAGAATGTGAAACAGTTTCAAGAGGTTTGAATACTTTTACAAGGCACTGTAAATTACTGTCCAAACATTAGACTGACCTTTTCTATTTCTGGCTGTGTATCAGTTGCAGTCTGTGAGCCACCTGCAGGGGGCAGTGTTGATGTACAGAGTGAGTACTCTCATTTACTAAAATCAAAAAGTCCTGGATATTGTTGGGTTTCCTTTCTCAGATACCTTGCGATGGCCAAACTTACGCACTATTGAAAGTCAACTCAGAGCACAATCTCAGCTTTTCAAAAACTATAAATAATCTGCTCTCCTCACCAGGGAGTGAACACACTCATTTCTGATCTGTGCTCCTGCGCCTCCTTCTTCTCGTCTTCTGTTCCTTTCACCTCCTCACATCAGCTGTCCTGCTTCAGAGATGAACTCGTCTTCCTCCTTTATCTCTACCAGAGAAGGTAAGACAACCCTGACATGGTTTAGCACAGAAAGCGAATGTAGGAGAGCCAGAAATTCTGTATTTATTTACTGAATCTGCATATGATGAAACACGCAAATATTTAGTTTTTTACTGTATTTCATAAGAACTGATTAATATATAACAATTTCCTCTTGGCCTGTATCATTTTTACCAGACATTATGCTTCAATACCAAAAAGAAGAGAGAGTATCTCTAAGAAAGTCAAGACCCAGTGAGTAGAAGACAAACTGATGTACTGAAGAGCCAATGGACAGTACCGCAGACGGCTCATCTCTGTATAACAGAGACTGATCCACCTCAAAGACTGGAACAAGGCAGGAACCTTCATCTCGTGTGCTGGTGTGGTGACGGACTGATCTGAGACCAGCTGTTCTGCTTCAGAATCTCCACTGCTGTATTTGCACAGCTAATGCTTTTGGTTTGCCTCTAATTAAACTTTCATTTTACTGCTGCAGGGAGGGAGCACAATCATCTAGGAAAGGTTTAATCTTTGGTTGATTCTCAGTTTCAGCATTAGTATGTACTTTATTTGGCTGTGGTGTTGAAACAGATCAAGCATTAATTAAATAATCACCTTTAATTTCTGACTTCAATAAAAATCGAAAGGCCCATAAACCAATCTCCCTTTAAATGTTTATTTAAGGTGCAGTGAAAAGTTATATTCTTTACTATTTTAAAGTTTGGATCAGTAGAATATGTACATGCCCATGCCAGCATTCATCTGAAGCCATAAACACCAATAGAACCACAAGAGCAAATGGGAAACATTTTAGGTTTACCTAAAGGCAGCGGCTGATCCACAGTAAAACTAGAAAGCTACTCAGAGAGAGGAGACCTCCGCCAAGGCCACTGGATGTCAGCTGCTGACAGGGTGAGGAACCATGTCCAGGTCATCCCAAAATCCAATCATATGCACCTTGTCTGGAAATTTGATGAAAATCCAATCATATATTTTTGAGTTATTTTGCAAACAGGCAAGCAAGAAAACAGACCGACCAGCAGTAACAAAAACATTTCCTCCTTGGTGGAGGTAATAAAGTTCTGTCAGCCTTGATGTTACCTGGTAGCAAATGATCATGTCTGTATTAGAAGGGTCTATAATATATATTATAAGGCTCTCATAAATAATTTTAGACTAAGCTTTAGAAGTTGCGGGCTACGGTGGGAGTTTTTATATCATATACTGCAGATTAGAAATAAAAAATGTTACACAGAAAGATGCTTTCCAGCCAACTTCAACTTCATATCATGCATTTCCCACTTTACAGAGTAAAGTAGGAAATTTTGTTAGCTATTTTTTGTCTTTTTAAACTTCAAAAAGAACTGAGGTATTAATGCTTATTTATATTCAGACGAAGAAAGTAAAAAAATCAACAGACCTTATTTGTCCTTTTTGCTCTTGTTGGCAGTTGCAAATGTCTATCTCTCATTTGTGGTTGGATAGTTACAAGCCTGAGTAAACAGGCCGAACAGTGTAATCAGCAGGTCTGAAGATTGGTCTCTGAAAAGTTTATCAAATCACAAAGGCAACGGAAAAACCCATGTTTTATTCAGCTGATTCCAGGAGGTGGAATTAAAGTGTGATTTGGATGTAACCTTCAGGTACGTTGCAACAACCTCAGCCAAATGTATTATTTAGTCTATTTATAGGTGTGATGTTTCAGTATGTAATTTATCTTCCTTCACACAGCATCATCATCAGTCTTGTTTAAATTAACGTTTGCATGGTCACTACTACATTATCAGCCTAAAGGGTTGCCCCATGGGAAAAAAAATCAATAAAGAAACCATGAACAATATCGCACATTTTAAAGTAAAATGGTGTTAATCAGATCCTTTTCTAACTTCTTGTAATACCAAGCTGTGCTACAGTGCTAACTCTAGCTTGCATGTAAACAAGAACAAGTGCAGATTTGGTTTCAACTGTGCTATTTCTTTACATTCTGTCTAATAAAATAGTGCTACAACTAATGTTATTGTTTCTGATGTTTTTGGTACATTTGTTTTCTCAAATTACAGTTGAGTTATGCTGATATGTTCTTTAACCAAGCACCTTAACTGCTAATGGCTCAGCTCCGTCAGTTCCCTGAAACAGGTTTAACAAGCTGTCTGAATAGAACTTGTCATATGTGGATAAAAGCATGATCCAGACTACACAGGAACAGAAGGCCTATACTGCACAAACTGCAAGAACAGAGAACTTTGTTCTCTCCTCAGGGCTAAAAGAAATAAATTACATCATTCTGTTTTTGAGTAAAAGAATGAATCTCTGTTCTTGCAGAATGTGTATTAGCCTTCATTCATTCATTCTAGAGAAAACTGGGCCAACTTGTGAAAAGAAAAAGCCACCACAGGGTGAAATGTTTCTACTGTAAAATACCTTTTTGGCAGTACAAACACTAAAGCTTTGCAAAATAATTGTAGACGCAAAACAGCTGCAAAGAGACGGACGATGCAGGACTTTGGCAATGAACTGCAAAAGGACAGCGATGCAAACTGAAATTTACAGAGACACATGCTGGATTTCTTGGATCATATTGGCACAATTTAGTTTCGCTTTTAAAAAACCCAGGAAAACCATTACATGAAAATATGAGAAACAGATGCATTTCTGTGTGGGAAGGAATGAACTTGTCTGACTGGTTTCTTGCTTTATTTACATGTAAAACAAATGAACCTGCGCATGGCATCGCTTCCACACTTGGCTTCAGGATATTCTTTCTGAGTAAATTCTTGCAAGTGTGTTGTGTGTTTGAGGTGTAGCGAGCATAACCGCTGTGCTGTTCAGTATACAAAATGAGACTGACCAGTCTGCTAAAAGAATGATATAATACTGGTGTGGCTTTTATAATCACAACACCTGTTAACTCTGAATAATTGTTACAGGTCAGACAGATCATTAAAAAGATATAGGATTCTCTAAAATCTGTTAAAAAGGTATCACTACTACATGTCCCCATCAATTATGCCAAAAGCATTCACTTATGATTTAATTCATAAACTACAGGCTTTCCTGAATTCAAAGCTTTGTCCTGCAGTTTCACAAAATGAAAGTTAGACCAAACCTAGTAACTCGTCCGTGAATGACAGGCGATAAATACCAGACAGGTTTCAACGAAACCGCAGTCAATATCGAAGAATGTCCTTCACAATGAGGCAACATTTAGTTTGATGTCACGATGGTGGCTGATGTGGGAGGATCTGCTTAGCTGTTTCATTTAAAGGCAACACCTGAGACTACACAAATACACACACACAAACACACAGGGAGCTGAACACAACAGGTTTGACTGCAGACTGCAACCTTTAACATCAAAAGATGCTACTTAGCTTTGTGATCCTCTTCTTCCTCTTCTCTCCAGGTATGTGAGCTAACCTTTGAATACTTATTTAACGACAAAGTAAAATTAAGTTAACCAAGTAGTGTTGTAGAGATGACTGTAACATCAGCTGCACAGAATGCCTTCTGCAAAGGAGATTTTACTGAAAATACCCAACGTCAGAAACATGAGCAGTCAGGTTGGGTGGGTTGCTATCGGCACACTGGACTTACTATTTTACCTGGAACTTTTGATTAACTTAGGTTTAAGTTAAATAGTCATTTAAACAAAGAAAATAAGTTTTATATTTAAGATTCCTTAAAGCAGCCGCCCTTTGCTGTGATGACTTGAAATATTAACCTTTGGCCTTCTCTCAATTAACCTCTGGGAAGTTCTTTCAAGACTCTTTGGAAAACCATTTCAGGTGACCACCTCATGAAGCTCATGGAGAGATTGCCAAGAGAGCAAAGCATTAATTAAAGCAAAGGGGGGCTATTTTGAAGAATATAAATATAAAAATGTTTAGAGTTATTTCTAACTTTTTGTTTACTACATTATTCCATGTGTGTTCATTCACATTTTTGTGAAATCACTCCAAGAGCACATAAACGAGTCAAAAACGAGGTCATAGAATTACAGGAGGGGGGCTTAGTTTATCCACATGGGGCAGATTGACTAGGATAGTTTTTTTCACTAATAACTAAATCAGTTTGCAAACTTCATGGTTATCTCTATCTGATTCAAATATTTATTTGATTATATAAAAGTGAGTCTAAAAGGCAAAGACAGAATAAATCTTTGAGGATGCAACCTCATTCTCATGAGAATTTCTAAATAAACGTTTTATATGAAATATGTTTTGTACTGAGACTGTGGAACTACTTATTTGATTTCTTTATAAGTGGATTTGGAAAAGTAAAGTTTTCCAGACAGTCTTGCTCTCGCTCCATCTCACCAGAACACCTGCCAACAGCTGACTGAGGTGTTTAAGAGCAACAAAGTAATAGCTTTTGGAAATTACAACACTAACTGAAGCGGATGTTTCCTGGCTGCATTTTGGAGCAAACAGACTAAAACATTTAACTGGTAAATTAGCAGATCATGGTTCAAACAAATCAAAGTCACCTTTGACTTTCCTCTTCAAAGAGATTGTGACACCTTCAATTTACATTCACCTTTTTAAATTGGCTGGATGCTTTGGGTTCAGTTTAACTTGTACCGATTTACTGCTCTGTTTATAATGTACAAAGTCTTGAGTGATCCTTAATTTCATATTTTGCTTTCACCGACAGATTTCCTTCATATCGTTTTAATATTTCTAAGGTTTTTGCAAGTGGATTTATAAATAGCGTTTAGCTGAAAACATGGTATTAACTCGATCAACTGAAGGATGATGTGTCTCTCAGGTCCTGCGACTCATCTCGGCTGGTTTTACTCAGGGTTCAAACACATCGTTTATGAAAAATTCCTAACTCCACCAAACTCAGCTTTCCAGAGTTTTCACTCCTTTTCGTCAATCCTAAAATGTAACAAAATAAAGTTAACTATGGCTGATCCTTCTACAGTGGGCAGGCTTTAAGGAAGGACGGTAATAAGAAAGGACAGAAGATGTTAAAGGAAAGAAGGCAGGAGGATACAAAAAGGAAGAAAGGAAGAAAAGAAACACAAAGACTGGGGAGGCAAGACAAAGACACAAGCAAGGAAAGAAAAACATTATGAAGGAAGTGAGATAAAAGAGAGGAAGAAACAAGGAAGGACAGGAGTGGAATGAAAGTGAGAGACAAGAAATAAAGGAAGGCAGGAAATAGACAGGACGGGAACGAGGTGGGACACATGGAAGAAAGGACACCAGGAAGAGTGGTAGGACACAAGGAAGAACAAGAAGGAAAGAAAAACACATGAAGGGTAATGATCAACGGGATAGAGTATAAAGTCTATAAATACAAATATTTTTAAATATTTGTACAGACTTATATTGTTTTCATACTTAATCTATACCTGGAAAACGCTGACATTGAATTCCAGACTGCACAGGAACCCTGCATTACTTTCATGTTTCTTTACTTTAGGAAGCAACTTTCAGACTATTTATTTTGCCGTGGATAGTACCAGGTGGTTTTTTAAAGAAAATGAATAAACTTTACTTAAATCAGCTGAGGAAAAAACTTTCACTGGAAAATCTGGGGAACTACTGAACAAAGTCACTTTAAACAACTTCAGCCAAGGCTGACTTCTTGGACGCCAAGTATAAAGAAATCAGGGATGACTCAGGATTTATGTACAGCTTTTTATATAATCACTTAGGTGTGATAACTGGTAGGAGAGCTGTCAAACCAGGTGGAGGAAAATGGAGTTGATTGACGGGACATGTGCATTTCTTTAATGTCCAGTCGTTTGATTCAGAATTTCATTTATTTTTTTAAAAGGAAGTTTGAACCGATTTCATTTTACTAGGAGAACATGTTCACAATCATTCATGAAGCTGATAACATTCAAAGCGAGCAGAACTATGAAGTGTGAGATGGACAACACCGAAACTCACAATTAAACAAGCAAGTCTGACCAGTCTAGGCATTACTGTCTATGTTTTCAATGTAATTACATGTGATTTGGGAGTTTAACAGTTTCTGTATAATTTTGACCAGCTTCTTCTTGTTTCAACATTACATCGGGGGTTAAGAAGACGTACTAAGGAAAACATTTAAGAACCTGACAGTTTTGTACTCTAAACTGCAAGACTTTTGACACAAAAGCGTTTTACTAGCTCCAGTTCAGTAGAAATTCACAAGATTATTTCTTATATTCTCTGAAGCAAACCTTTTTGTGAGAGGTTATTAATTTTTATATTATTTTTATACTTTAAATTATTTAAAACCAGCCTTGCAGATAATGAATGGAAAGGTGGTGTGTGTGTGTGTGTGTGTGTGTGTGTGGGGGGGGGGGGGGGGGGGGGGGGGGGGTTAAGATTGCGTTAATACGCCACTAACAGTATCTCCATTTACTTTCTCGTAATGTGTAACAACCTTCCTGCAATAAACATTCCGATTGCATCTTTAACGTGACTGTAACTCTGGTTTCTGTCCAGCAACGTCGCTGAAGTGCTACGTGTGCAGCTCCTCCACCACCAACACTGAATGCAACCAGAACAGTCAGGACTGTCAGCAGCCACTCGACACCTGCATGACCATCGTGGACACTTTGGGTAACAAATGAGACATAGCTGCAAATTTCTGCACCCATCTTTGTTTCCCTTTACAGTGCCTTGCTAAAGTATTCACGCCCCTTGAACCTTTTTGTCAAGTTACGACCCTCAAAGTTCAATGCTTTTTAGTGGGATTGACATCATAAACACAGTAGAGCATAATTGTGACGTAGAAGGAAAACATTATGTGGTCTTTTAAAATAATTTACAAACAAATAGATTTCAGCTGCTCACCACGAGCTCTAAGTCTTTTGGGATATGTATTCAACAGCTTTGCCTATCTACAGGTCCTTCTCAAAATATTATCATATTGTGATAAAGTTAATTATTTTCCATAATGTCATGATGAAAATTTAACATTCATATATTTTAGATTCATTGCAGACTAACTGAAATATTTCAGGTCTTTTATTGTCTTAATACGGATGATTTTGGCATACAGCTCATGAAAACCCAAAATTCCTACCTCACAAAATTAGCATATCATTAAAAGGGTCTCTAAACGAGCTATGAACCTAATCATCTGAATCAACGAGTTAACTCTAAACACCTGCAAAAGATTCCTGAGGCCTTTAAAACTCCCAGCCTGGTTCATCACTCAAAACCCCAATCATGGGTAAGACTGCCGACCTGACTGCTGTCCAGAAGGCCACTATTGACACCCTCAAGCAAGAGGGTAAGACACAGAAAGAAATTTCTGAACGAATAGGCTGTTCCCAGAGTGCTGTATCAAGGCACCTCAGTGGGAAGTCTGTGGGAAGGAAAAAGTGTGGCAGAAAACGCTGCACAACGAGAAGAGGTGACCGGACCCTGAGGAAGATTGTGGAGAAGGGCCGATTCCAGACCTTGGGGGACCTGCGGAAGCAGTGGACTGAGTCTGGAGTAGAAACATCCAGAGCCACCGTGCACAGGCGTGTGCAGGAAATGGGCTACAGGTGCCGCATTCCCCAGGTCAAGCCACTTTTGAACCAGAAACAGCGGCAGAAGCGCCTGACCTGGGCTACAGAGAAGCAGCACTGGACTGTTGCTCAGTGGTCCAAAGTACTTTTTTCGGATGAAAGCAAATTCTGCATGTCATTCGGAAATCAAGGTGCCAGAGTCTGGAGGAAGACTGGGGAGAAGGAAATGCCAAAATGCCAGAAGTCCAGTGTCAAGTACCCACAGTCAGTGATGGTCTGGGGTGCCGTGTCAGCTGCTGGTGTTGGTCCACTGTGTTTTATCAAGGGCAGGGTCAATGCAGCTAGCTATCAGGAGATTTTGGAGCACTTCATGCTTCCATCTGCTGAAAAGCTTTATGGAGATGAAGATTTCATTTTTCAGCACGACCTGGCACCTGCTCACAGTGCCAAAACCACTGGTAAATGGTTTACTGACCATGGTATCACTGTGCTCAATTGGCCTGCCAACTCTCCTGACCTGAACCCCATAGAGAATCTGTGGGATATTGTGAAGAGAACGTTGAGAGACTCAAGACCCAACACTCTGGATGAGCTAAAGGCCGCTATCGAAGCATCCTGGGCCTCCATAAGACCTCAGCAGTGCCACAGGCTGATTGCCTCCATGCCACGCCGCATTGAAGCAGTCATTTCTGCAAAAGGATTCCCGACCAAGTATTGAGTGCATAACTGTACATGATTATTTGAAGGTTGACGTTTTTTGTATTAAAAACACTTTTCTTTTATTGGTCGGATGAAATATGCTAATTTTGTGAGATAGGAATTGTGGGTTTTCATGAGCTGTATGCCAAAATCATCCGTATTAAGACAATAAAAGACCTGAAATATTTCAGTTAGTGTGCAATGAATCTAAAATATATGAATGTTAAATTTTCATCATGACATTATGGAAAATAATGAACTTTATCACAATATGCTAATATTTTGAGAAGGACCTGTAGATACTGAAATTTATTCACCTCTTTTTGGATGAGGAGCCTCTGTGAACATCAGTTTTCAAGGCTTGCCACAGATTCTTGCTTGGATTTAGGTCTGCATTTTGACTGGACCATTTAAAAACAAACATGCTTTAATGTAAACCTTGAGGTTTTTAGTCCTGGTCCTCGGGGTCCAAACATGCTTCATGTATTAGATGTGTCTCTGTTCCAGCACAGCAAATTCAAATGACTGTATTACAAGTGCAACAGAAGCGTATTAATCACCCATTCCTTTAGGTCAGATGTTTGGTAGCAGGGAAACAGCTAAAACAGCAGAACAGTCTCACTTTATTGCAGTGTAACAGATTTTCCTTGAGCATTACCCTGTATTTACCTCCTCCATACTCCCTCAACTTTGATCAGCTCCCTTGGCCGTGCTGAGGAAAAGAATGCCCACAGCATGATGCTGCCACTACCATGCTTAACTGTAGGAATCATATTTGCAGGGTGATGGGGGGAGTTAGTTTTCCACCACATAAGATTTTGGTCTTACTGTTTCCTATGTCCCTTCCATGGCTTGTGGCAAACTGCAACAGGACTTTCTTCATGCAGCCCTTGAAGAAAGGTCAGATTTCATGAATAACTCATCCTTATCAACAGGTTATTTTCCACCTGAGCTGTGGATTTCTGCTGCTCCTCCAGAATTACCATGGGCCATCCTAAAAGCTTTTCTTGCTCTTCTAGATGATGGTTTAAACAGCGCTCTGTGAGATGTTCAAAGCATCAATTATTTTGTTTTATAACCTAACTGATTGTAATGTGTTTTGTCTTGGTCTTCATGATGCTGTCGGTTCGCTGATGTTCTTTAGCAAACCTCTGAGGATCAGTCACAGAACAGCTGGATATTTATACAGTAGATTTATATGAAATCTGTTTGCTATTAATTGAACACTATTTGTTAATTTGATCAATTCTGAAGATGGCAAGTTTCTATGAATTTTATTTAGTGGTTATTAGAAAAAAACTCACCTATTCTTTTCCTTCTACTTAATTACGCACAGCTCTGTGTAGACCTATCACATAAAAGCTCAGTAAAATAAACTGAGGTTTGTGGTCATGTGACAATATGTGATAAATGTTCTAAGGCATAAATCTGCATAGTATATGTATATATGTGTATAAGCAGGTGTTTGACAGTAATGGCTGCATCTGTGCGTATGTTCAGGTTACATGAAAGCCATTGTGAAGCAATGCGCCAGCAGCGCCACATGCAGAGGGGCGGCCTCGACTGCCTCGATTAACGCAGATGGAAACGGAAACACCGTCAACTGCTGCAACTACGACATGTGCAACATGAGCGCAGCAGACTCTGTTCACTCCCACGCGGTGCTGCTGCTGCTCCTCACTGCTGTTTCAGTGCTGCTGTCGCATTGAGGTCAGTCAGAGCAGCTGACGACAACAGAAATTCATGTAAATACCTGTAAATCTGTAAAAGTCTGTTGAAATGATTTATTTTATGTACAGTATATTCTAAGATTAACAATAGAGACAAATACAGCTGTAAAATTTGTAATGTGATACATTCTTTATGCTTTGTTATGTATGGCAATAAATACTCATTAAAAATGCAAATGGGAGCATGAAATGAAAACACTATGTGAAGTACTTTCAACTAAATGAAATGTTGTAAGCCAGACTGCCTAAAATAAAAACAAACTGATTTTCATTTCAACATTATTTTTATTTTTTCTTCTATTTAACAAGATGGCAGATTCAGCGAAGAAGACAAAATAAAAACCAGTGTTTACTATTACGGCTTCTGTACAATTCATCAGTGATACACACCAGTATAGCTTACAATATACCAACATGAGTAGAATTACACAACACTGAGATAAAATAGATTGTTTTTGTTGATTTCATTTTATATGCGTGTGTTTTGAAGTATTTTAACCCATATTGGACCCAGATGTTTGATGTTTCATTGCTGGTTAAACAGGAGAATAATATCTGGGTTCATTTGGATTAAATCCAACAAAAAAGTGTTTTTCCTTTTAGGTGCTGTGCAAATATGCTCTTCTCCTTGCCAGTATAGCATGCTACACCAGCGTGGTGACCAGGATGTACGTCACACTGCAGGTGATCAGTCCACATTTTCTCATGGTTGTTTGTTTACCTATAGACCGTTGCTAGGAGGGGCATTTTTAAAGTGTTGCACCTGACAAACAATGGATTTCACAAAGGTTCCAGATGTGGGTTTTGTTCTGGCCCAGCAAATTGCAGGTTTGGTGTCACCGAAGGCTGATCGGACACAGGACGGTGCAACCTGGGTTTTCTTGTGAGGAACAGCTGTAGTGGGAGTAAATATCACGAGAGAATAGAGAGGAGTAGATGCCTTACGTACATAAATAGTCTAACTTATTTCACAATTTTGGATCATCCCTCTTTCCTGGGATTGAAGTTACAATAAGAAGACCGTCACTGCTAAAAACAATACAAAAAACATGGAGCCAGCCAACAAAAAGAAAAGAGTAGACAAAGTTCCCCGGAAGTGGGGTGTGTCACCAAGACAGATTTGAATTCTTCACATTTAGAGTCTTTAAAACCAGCTCAGAGAGGAGTGGAGGAAGACCATGAGTCAAACAGAGACGAAGGAAGAGGACAGTGTGCAGTTTCTCCAGAAAGTTCTGAATGTTAAATTCCTGTTCCTCCCTCTGTCTCCTCTGTAATTTGAATTTATAAATAAAAGCTGGTGAGACAGAGGAAACACAGGAGAAGACTAAAGGCTGCTGTTCCAGAGCAAACCCAGTCTTGCTGAAATGTCCATATAAAGCAAAGTCTGGGACAGAATCAGAAGAGAAAATATCCAAGGTGTGATCTGCCAGGTTTCTGTTCTAGCTGAATGTGTTTGAGCCAAACACACAGAGATGGCTGCTGGCTGAAGTCCATTCCTTGTTAGGTTTCACAGAGATCTGTTTCAGATTATCACAGTCCAATCCAAACCCCCACGCTATGGCAGCAGCTTAAGACCCCCCCCTCCCATGATAGTGTTTGATATCATTCTAAGCTTTTATATCTATTAAACCTTCAGATCCCATAAAAAAAAAAAAAAAAATCCATTAATGTCATTCTCTCTGCCAGGGCAGCAGCCAGGTCTCTGATTCAGGAAGTGTTTTTGCTCTGATCTTTTATTCAATAAAGTCACAGTGGTTAAAGTAGGATTGAAGGAAGTGAATAAACCAGAGCGCCGCCATTGTTCACTCCGTGAGTGTAATAGCTGCTGTTTCTGTCTCCTCTGAGGACTGACCCACATAAGGTACCCACGAGTCTTTAGTTCTCCAACAGAAGCCGTAGAGGTGCTCAGTCTCTTTTTGCGGGAGCTAGTGGGGGCGGGAGTGGGCCATCATCCTCAGCCGCGACTGGTCGATGACGTCCAAGAGGTTCTTGGCGTCGACGGCGAGAGCGTGAGCCGCCGTCAGCATCTGCTTTTTGTAGTCTTGCTGGAGGCTAAGATGAAAAAAATATTTGTGGATATCAATCCAATTAATGATAAAATATCTAAAGATAATGCAGCAAATATGAAAAAAGCGAGGTTGGCAAATGCAGTGCAGGTCAGAAGCCTGCAAGGTCAAAGTCATAAATCTGGAGTAGAAGGATCATCCAATAAACAACTTCAATTAATTAAAACAAAAGTATTTCTTTCAGAAGTCTAAAATGAATGTAGATTATTTAATCAACACAGGATCAAAACGATATATACTTATTTTAAAAACTAATATTAAGAAAAAAGTGCTGCAACTTGGAGAGAATAGAACACACCTACAGTATGTTGCTGTTGGAACAATGAACTGAGCCAAGCACCCATACTAGCTCCCTCCAATAAAAGGGAAATGGCTTATGATGTTTAGGAACAACCCAGGAACCACTTGGGATCAAGCACATCATACACTGGAACCTGCTGGATCATTTACAGTCCACTGGGAAGTCAATGTATCAATAACCTGGACTAAAAAGGTGTTGATTAAAATCAAAAATCTAAATCAATTTGCAGCTCAACTCAAGCACCTTCTGAAGAAAATAGGTTTGTGGTCACAATCTGGGCACAAGGACAGGAGGTAGGTTTGGAGGAGTGAAGGTGGGGCGTTCAACCCAAAGAACAATGTACCAGCTGTGATGCATGCAGGTGGCAGCATCATGTTGAGGGGTTTTAATGCCAGCGGTGCATCACACAAAGTAGTTGTAATAATATTTTTTTATTTCACCTCAAATCAACAGCTGGAGGGCTGAAACATGGACACTATTGGGTGTCCCTGATGGACAATGAGCCCAAACCCATTAACATTAGCTTTAAGTGAATACAGAAGGCTAATGTTAAACTTCTACAATGGCCCAGATGTTAACCCTGTTAAAACATTTGTGGTTTGACTCATCTTCCTTTTTTTAAAATGTTATCGTCTTTTATAAAAACACAATAAAACTTCATTGTCCTTTCAATTAAAGTGATGTTAGAGTTACCTCGTCATCACATATTGTTGGGCTAACTTCATCTTTCCGATTAGCTCTGCCAGGTCAGAGTTCAACAGCTTCTGGGCCATCTCGATCTGTTAAAGGCAACAAAGCATTAAAAGATCTGACTGAGGTCAAACTTTCAGTCTGTCAGTGAAACTGCAGCCAGTAAAGACTCAGTGTCTCCACCTCTCTGTGCGTGCTGGCTGGAAGTTGAGGTAGAGTCTCATCGACTGTGGCTAATAACGTCCTCAGAGCCAGACCCACATCCTGGACACAGAAACACACAGAAACTGCTTTTTAGAAAACACATTTGAAAAAAATATTAGGATTTTAAACTAAATACAGACACTCCTCGGTTGGGGATGGGTACCTTTCACATTTGAACTGATACCGATTCCCAGGTACCGGGCAAAGGTACCGTATCATTACTCAATGGTACCAGTTTTCGGTACTTTTGTGTGTGTTTATGTGATAAACAAAGTTAATTCGTTTGATAATAAAATCTAAACATTTTTCAGTTTGCCATTTATTTCTCATTATAAAAACTTTAATGAATATAGCAAAACATCCAACTGTGTGTATTGTAACATCTCAGTTGTTTCAAACATTTCTTCTCCCATGTTGCTGCCTGCAGACGACCAGTCGCTAATGGTGCTGAATGCAGGAGTTGTAGCCGTAGACCTGAGGCACACTATAGCTCAGATCTCGCCCACTCTTGCACTCCCTCGGTGTCACAATAATGTGTTTAGGTACCGAAACGTGGTACCGTTTGATGTAACGTCAATAGGTACTCCGTGTACCGACGGAATTCAGCCAGTACCTACAAAATACCGAATTCGGTACCTATCCCTTCTCTTGATAAAACATTGGCAGAATAGTGGATAATGAATCACTACTGTCACAAAAATCTGGCTTATATTGCACTGATCTGCTGGTTTTGATAAAAGTAAAAACCCTAAAAACCTCGGGGTGATGAGTGGTATTTTTGCTGAATCTTAAATAATTTATCATCATTCATCAAAACCCTGAGCTCTGAGGAGCTCAAAGTTTCCAAAACCTCTTATGGAGAAGTTTGTCAAACATGCATCAGAAAAGGACAGGTGCAGCTCTGTTACCTTGACCATCGGGATGTATTCTTCTGGAGGAGCTGGCTGAATCTTGCTGGACATCTCGATCACAGCTTTGACCAATCCGGTCACATTCTCATACACTTTGTCATTTGAGCGGTCCAGATTGGCCGTGGGGGGTGGGCTTATTTCCTGAGGCTGCAGCTAAACAGTTACAGGACAACAAATAATCAACCATCGGCTCTTCAAGGCTGAATTTAACACAGTTGCAGGTATAATACAGATAAACTGCAAAGAATAAACATTTCAAGTAAATGACTAAAAGATCAATAACGAATTAGTTAATAAATAATAACTGAAATACGAAACTAGAAGCATCGATCACAGTTTTTGTTTCCGAACCCATTTTTAAAAAAAAGAGTTCCTACACATTTATATTATAAAATTCCACATTTTTCCACAACAAATGATTAGATATTTGATGTTTTTAAAAACATTCTGGAAATTTGAATACAAAATATTAACCTCAAACCTGTTTAATTAGTAGTCTGGTCTGTATGAAAAACAAAATGGTAAAATTGGTTCAGTTTCTGGAGCATGGTATGCAGGAAGTTCACTGGTTTTGTTGGACTAACAGGGATCAGCTTTCTTTCCACATCTGGAACCGTTGGACTTGTCTAATAAGGAATGGAGTGTAGGATGGACTAAACAGCGATTATTCACTAATAGAGAATGGTTATAACTTTATTTCCTTTGCAACAATATTTCTTCCAGCCTTGTTGCTTTGAGCAGCCATTCAGTTAAGTCTGACGAGGCTACACCATGTGTGAGAGACAGAATTGGCTGTAAAACAGCGTTTTAGTATTATTCTAAAACAAATTCATCCATCAGAATATAATGAAGGTATTTGAGTTTCCGACCAGCCGGTCAGCAGCCGGGGCAGGTCAAGGTGAAAACATGACCTGATCCCTCTGTGCTTTTCTATGCAAATATTATCTCTAGGAATTGTTATTTTTAGGAATTACACAATCCTAAATCATCTAGGACATACAGTTTACACCTGCGAAATAAAACATAGCAAGTTTGAGGTGCAGAAGGATTTTCAACAAGCAAAAATGAAAAACTATGCAACCAGAGCTTTGGGCCTCTGTATTTGGTTAACATGTTTTGATGGAATGGTTTTCTTGGCTCTCAATAAATGTGTCCTTGTTTTCATAATATTTTATTTCTCCATGGATAATTTACACAATTGCTCTAATTTAACGCATTTGAAGTCAGCTTTAGTTTTTCTTTGACTTGACACCCTTTTCACAGGTGATGGTCATTTAACATTTCTGCACCTTTGAATGTTTCATTAACAATTTCTTTGGGGTATGAAATGGAGCCGTCTGTCTGGGCTGCTTCTTACTGACCATGCGTCAAGCTATTTCTGCCCGGGGGTGTTTCAGACCCGCTTGGACAACTGATGATTTAAAGTTTTTTATTTTTATTTAATTTATTCACAGTCTACTGTAAGGTAATGCCATTCTGTGACCCCAATAAATAATAATACTCTAGTAGTTGGATCAAGGGTCAGAATCTGTCATATTTAACTAACTGAATTCATTAGGCTCAAACAGGGGTCAGAGGTACAACCTACAGAAATACGGTCAAAGATAAAATCTTCCTAGATATTACTATTAAATATTTTTATTAAGCAGATAAACTGATCTGCAATGGTTCAGTAAATATAAATTAAATGGTTTATTTATGGGTAGAAAGTGGAAGTAGTTTGGGACAACATGGCAACCTGTTGGGGAGTCGCTTCTGACAAAACCCATCAATATAACAGTTTAATTTCTGTTTTTAAGATGAAAACCTTAGAGTGAGTGTCAACATAAAAAAAGCACTCAAAAAACAAAGAAAGAGTAAGGTCGTTGTTAGATATGACACATTTGTTTACTTTGGCCACAGAAGCATTTTAACGAGGGCTTGGTTAGATGAGATCCACAAAAGCGAAGGTTAGTTAAGGAGGGAAAACACAACTAAAACCTGACTACATTACAGGGACACAGCAAGTAATGTAATCCACATGTTAATAGTTCAGAATGTGATTGAATGGACGTCAGACAAGACACACAGTAAACACACAGTGCGCTGCTTACCCGCCAGGGCTGGGGGTCAACAGTAAGGAGGAGTGCAGGAGGAGGAGAAGGAAGGGAGAGACGGAGCAGCCAAAGATAATGAGATAATAAAAAAAAAGGAAAACATTAATAATCATCACCATTAACAACATGCAATGTGTATATTTGGTATTTGTTCTGATCTTGCACATGTGCATGCTGCTGTAGTCATATAAGAGTAAAGATTGCATGCGTTTATTTTCATTATTTCTGCACCTTCACACCATCGTTGTAACAGTCTCCAGTGTTTAGACAACCCAGACTTCCCACTTGGCTCTGGGCCCCCGGTCGAGGAGGTTTTTTGGGGGGGACCACATGTTCTGCAAAAACAAAACAAAGTTGCTCAGAAGTTCAAGGACAACATCTAAAGCTAGTAAAAACAAAGGGGAACTATCACTCCAATGTGAAACTGATTTCAAGCAAATCTGTCTTTTAGTTCATGTTAAGAAACTGGTAAATTCAAAACAGCCAAAATAATGAGCCCAACTTCATTAAAACAGATGTTGATTTACTCTCTTGCAGCTCAAAGTCCTGCAGAGTTCAGAGTCAGATCTGTGGTACTGAAGCCTTAGAGCTGTGTAATAACACAGAGCCATGCAAAAGTATTCATACCCTCAGAACTTTACTGCGATTTGTTATTTTCCAACAAACATCAATGCTTTTTGTTAGGATCCTATGTGAATGACAACCCAAAGCACTTTAGAACTGTGAAGTGGGGGAGAAATGAAAAATGGTTTTCAAAGTTTCTTGCAAACAAATTCTGCAAAGTGTGGTGTGCATTTGTATTCAGCCCTCCTGCATCACTACTTTGTAGAAGCACCTTTCACTGCTAGGGGTCAGGCTCAAGCTCAGTCAGATTTGTTGGATAGTTTCTGTGAGCGTCACATATTCCTAATTGGATATTGGTCTGGAATTGGACTGGACCATTGTAATACATGAGGATGCTTTGATCAAAACCAGTCAACTGTAGCTCTGGTTGTAATGTTTAGATTGTTCTGCTGGAAGCTAAATCTCTGCCCAGGAAAATAATTAGAACCATTCATCTTCCATCAACTTCTGTCCCAGAAAAGCCTCCCCACAGCATGATGCTGCTACCGCCATGTTTCACCAAGGGCATGGAGTGTTGATGTTCATTATTAGTTTTTTTTCACTAACTTATGGAGTGCTAGAAGGATAGTTGTGCCCTGATCAGGTATTCCCACCAGCAGCTCTCTGCAGTTATTTTATTCAGTTAGTTTAAGCTGTTCCTTCATCCGTTTTAATTCAATTATCAAACAGAATTTGACACCGAATGCCACTAATGGCGCAGGGGATATTTCTTTCTTTTAGTCCTTTAATGTCCTCGGCTGAGAAGTATTTGCATTATTTTGCATATTAGCGTAACCATTGCTCTTCATTGAAAGGACTAAAATGAACTTGTTCTAATAATGAAAGTGCATTTTTTCCCAACATCAATTAAACATAAAAACCAGTTCTATATATAGTGTACATTTATAAAACATAATAAGCAAAATTGTTGCTATAAAGGGTCTAAATAGGTTTTGTGGCTCTAGATAAATCATATTCCATAGGAGTGACTAAAAAAATGTCTCTTTAGATTGTAAAGGTTGCCAACTCCTGATCAATCACATGAATTAACTTACATTGAAGTTTGTTGTTGCAATGTGACAAAAGATACATTTTTCATGGGGTATGAACAGTAGTGGTCAACTGAATTAAAGAAGCTCTCATTACCTGACTTGCCAACAGGCTGGTAAATGTGCTGGTTTCCTGTCTGCATAAAACAAACCAACAAAACACATCGGGTTAGCAAGTGGACAGACGTAGATACAATAAGAGGCTCTGCAGGAAACTAAAAGTGCACGGGCCAAAACTAGCAATGTCTGGAGGAGCAGAGAATCATATTTAATGTCAAGTCTCGTTTGACATGCAGAAAGTTCATAGTCATTGCCACAGGAGGGCAGCCTTTGTCTTCACTGGTGTGTGGTGTGTTAACTTTGGTTAGCAAAAATATTCAGATTTATCATTTAAAGACAGCAAAAAGTGTACACTTTACTAAAACGGCAACATCAGTCAGTCAGTCATTTTCTACCGCTTATTCCATAGAGGGTCACGGGGGAGCTGGTGCCTATCTCCAGCAGTCTATGGGCGAGAGGCGGGGTACATATTCGGCAACATATTCATATTAAATATATATTTAAGATGCAATTCTAAGATTAAAATCATGTCAACTTGAGTTGCCAAGCAGGCCTACATTTGTTTTTAAAACCTGAATTTGGCATCTATGTTTTCTCAGTGTGAGAAAACAGAACAGACTGCTTCAGAAGTCCTGGTGCCAACACAGTGCTGGGGTTTGACAACCACCAACACCCAAAAATACTACACTACGGGCAATTTACAGACGCACAAAAACTGGGAAGATTTTCCCACCACAAACCACAACCATTCAATGGGAGGAGGAGGAAGAGGAGAAGCAGAGAGATGAATTACAGAGACGGAAATATCTGGCCTGTGGCAACTTCAGACTGCTACAACTCCTGCTGGCATCTGGTGGGAACTAACGCAGCTCAGCGTTCAGCTCTGCTCTCCACAGATTTAGAAACGGTAACAAAAATGAATTAATTTAGATATATCACATCAAAGATTAACTGCGATGGACTGGCGACCTGTCCAGGGTGTACCCTGCCTCTCGCCCATAGACTGCTGGAGATAGGCACCAGCTTCCCTGCGACCCACTATGGAATAAGTGGTAGAAAATGACTGACTGACTGACATCAAAGATTAAGACGTAACCTAAAAACAAAAGTGAAGAGGGAAGTTTTTACATTTACCAACCTTGTTCAACATGTCGAATTAAACGCTTACAGCTCAATTTACTTAGTTTTATGTTGTCGCTCAACCCACTTAAATGAGGAGGGTTTATCCTTCTTCCAAAACAGGAAAAAAACTATGATTGAGTCTCTAAATTATGAGAACACATTGAAAAAGATTTATAAAATTATGAAATGTTCATATTGTTGTTCCTAAATGTTTTTGTAACCATCCTATTGCTGTTAATAATGGCTAACAGGGTTCATACAAATTTCTCACCTAAAATTTCTAGATTTTCCCAACAGTTTTTATATTTATATATTTTTGACTTCTAAACATTTACCCTTCTGGGCTTTATCTGTATGTTCCTGAAAAAATGAAAAAAACGCAACACAAAAGGAGGTCATTTTTTTGCATTTTTAGTTACTTAGATCAGTGATGTCTTAACAAACCATAACACTTAAACTGGGCCCAGTTTAAGCACAACAGGTCCAGTTTAAATCCCCGATCTACAGGCCAAAAAGCAGCACATTTGCACTTCAAGAAAAACTGAAGCATTGATACTGCAATTTCAGAAATTTGTTTTTATTGTTTTGACAATAAAGCCTGAACAACCAGAAATGTCCTCCCTACAAATCATTTTCTTTTCATCTTTGACTACTTCCTCTAAGAAGGCTTTCACAATCTTAAGTTACTACGTTACAAACTTCCTGCAGGCTGACTGACTGCAGCAACACTCTGTAGCAGAGAAAGAGAGAAAACAGACTTCTTTTCCTGTTAAGGATTTCTATTAATATCTAGTGATGCTGTGAGAACATATTGACCCTGCATTGCTGACCCTCCCCCGTGAGGTCACTTCCTGCTCCTGGATCGATCCCCTCAGCTCCAATTAAAACAAACACGCAGAAGCCAACTGCGATCTCTGAGAAGGTGAATTTTAATTACCATTTGTTAGTTAACCACAGAGATGTTCAATATAAATTCTGCATTTGTGAGCCTAATTATACCCGAGAGACTGACAACAGATGAGAGGCGCCAACAAAGATAAATAGAAACAAAGACAGCTAGAAGTTACTCACCGGGGGGTGGAGTCCACTTTCTTCTCTTTCCAGACTCCCTCTAGAGCTCCTTGTGTCTGGTTTCTAAAACAGCACAAGTCGTCAATCACTCGTCTCGTTTTATTACTAGTGGTTATATTTAAAGCTTCAACAAGACAGCTTCTAATATCATTAATGTTACATAGTTAAATAAATGATTGGGTCTGTTTTTCCAATGAGCAGCAGGTCACATTGCTCCACTGCTTGTGACTTAAGCTGAAAACCCTTTTCATTCTTGGGATATGCCCTGAGAGAAACCCACATAACGGCCTGCTATTAGATCAGGATCTTCTGCACCCCTCATGCTGCTGCAGCACAAGAACCTTCAGCATAGAAAAGGTCAAATAAAAACAGAAACGTACTGCCCACAGCAACAGAATCTTAAAAGATTTGAGATGCTCAGAATTTTAGTTACCCGTCAAAATTTGGGCTCAAACACAAAAATAAAACCTTTACAGACTCCTAAATCCCTCTCATCAGTTGTCCTCTCACACATTGTTCTCCTGCATACCAGTTTTCCAAGACAGGACTTGAAGACCAGCATTGCCATGAAGTTCATTAAAATGTTTCCAGATGAATTGATTGGGTCCTGGATGATTGAGCAGTTTTGTTTGTTCTCCCGATTTCACAGATTTCGTCTAAACGGGTCCATTTCCCTTTCAGTTCTGGCGGGTTAATCTGATTTAGCTCCAGCTTTCCGCCTCAAGCACACTCATACTCGACTGTAAAACATGAAGGGGAGGAGGAAGAAAACCAGGAGGACGGTATCTGCTGCCAACAAAACTGTTCTCCCTCTCTCAGCCCCTCTCACTCAAGAAACAGTGTTATAAAAACTGGCCAGTCTACAGCAAAAACGTTCTCATGTGCACACACACACAATCTGATGCCTCCTCAGCTTTTCAGTAATCTTGTGTGTTGTCGGTTAGTGGTTATGGGTCAAAGACAGACTGTTGACTGGGCTATCAGAGCCTGTAAGACATCATTAAGCCAAGAATTCACAGGCCACACCTGCCTCCAAACTCTCTCTCATACACAAAATCTCTTGTGCAAAAATCCCACGCAACTACTTCTATCACTGTTCACAGAAACATGCATGAAAAATGAAGCACTCCTCCCTCCTGCCTGCCTGGTCTGTCTAGGTCCATCAAAAAAAACACGCAGTTGGACTCCCACTTACACCTCCCTGTGTTGGAATTTTCCTAAATAAAGCAAGCAGTTACTATATTAGTTGTGTTTTATCATAAAATAAACTCTCCTTGATCAACCTAAAATGGTTCAGAGGAAAAGACCAGACCTGCCATCCAGAGTTAGGTTGTAATAATTTTCTGTTTATTAATCAATGCATGAATGAGGCTGCAATGCAAAGAATAATAACACAAAAACAAAAATGATAAAACTGCAACCTAAAGAATCCTGAATGTTAATGAGGGAGAGGTTAAAGTAATAGAATGAAGTCTGGTCTATTTTTCTGCACATTCAGACACATTTTGGTCCTTTGGGTTTGGCCCCTTTAGAGCCTGAAGGCCACATCTAACCGTTTAGATGTCTCCATCTAAATCCTGTAGCACACAGGGAGCCAGTGAAGAGCAGCCAGCACAGGAGTGATGGGTTTTTCCTCTGTGATTGACTTAGAAGGCGAGCAGCTGCATTTCTGAGAAGCTGAATGTTAGAAAGGGCAGCCTGTCTGACCCCAAAATACAGAGAGTTACAATAATCAAGGCACAAATTATCTTTTTAAAATCCTGTCTGGGCAAAATTGTCTTGATTTTGGCAATATTATGCAGCCCTACTCTTAAGTATTTACTTACTAAAGTCAACGGTGTAGCTGCTCGACTAGTAGAGAGATATAGCACTTGAACTGATCATTGATAACTTATAATTATCTGCATATAGACCATGGTCTTGCTACAGCAACATAAAGTCATGTAATTCTGAGTGGCAAGACTCGCTTTACAAACAAAAGATGATTTACTCAAGTTTATTGAACACTATCTATCTATCTATCTATAAAAAAAGAAACATGTTCCTTCTTTAATTATTCATACATATTAGTATAGGGTCATGTGAAAAAAAGCTTACAGCCCTCATCTAAATTATTTAGACATTTATTTTTTGTTTGATACGTCTCAGTCCAGATCAAGGCATTTAAGAATGATCAGTATCAGAGTTCCTGCAAATCGAACTTCTAATATCTGCTGTTGATGTACTGCACTTTGCACTGAACATTTTTAAAATACAGGGCCTATCATTTTATTGATGCTGCAAATCTGGGTTTTCCCCCCTAATAAACTTAGTGTTTTTCCACCTTTTACTCTGAAGCTCACAGTGAAAGAGAGACTATTGGGTGCTGCACCTTTTTCCCTGCCTGTGTCATGTGACCTGCTCTGAACACTGAATTACAATAATCGGTATGGAAACCTTTAGCATTTAGTTTGTTCTGGCATTTCAGTTTTTGCTCTGATTCCATCATAAAAATGATCAGTTTTGGTTATTTTGATATAAATTCTCAGCAAACCCCTTTAAAAGTCCCTTTAAAAATTACAAGACAAGAAAATGTATAAAGACACCCTTTGTTGTAAAAGAAATGACTGCCTCCAAGTGTAATGCACTGACACAGTCATACATGTATATTAACTGTATAATACTGTATGACAACATGCACAAAGCAACTTAAAAAGTGAGGATGACATCTTTGAGGAATGTGGCATGTACAACATTACAGAAATACAGAGAACACAACGGTAACTTTATTTCAGCAGCATGTTTTTTCTCAATAATACAAAAGTAGCCGCTGTCAGATGGTGTAAAGTTACTTAATGTCACATCTAAAGAGACATTGTTTGCATTTTTACTACACAGATCATCTAGATTTACTAACATCTCACTAAAATATCTGCATCATGCTTTGAGTGTTACCAGCAGCCTTTCCTCCTGTTCCAGCCACCTCTGATCCTCCTCCATCTGCTGCTGTTGTATCATCAGCTGCTCCTCCATTAACAGGCACTGCTGGCCTACACACTGCTGCATGTCTACTGCCCTGTCCTACGCATACACAAATACACAAATGTGCAACAAAAAGACAAGCATGCACGCCCAGAACGTAGAAACAAAAAGAAAACATGCATTAGCCCAAAGACAACACATGAACAGAGATGGACAGAAGACTGATGAGAAACTGAACTGAGATGATGGATGCACACACAGTAAAAATAATGAATGGCATTGGGGTGTTCGTTGTACCAGAATATACATTTGTAATCTGCAATACCAATTTGGTCCTTCGAGCAGATTGGTGGACAGGTAGTCATTTTCTGAGTGTCAAGGAAAGGGTCGGCTTCATTGGTTTTGAAACTTCATGATTACTCATCTGCAACCATGTCAAAACCTCCTATCTGTGTGTGCATACTTGTAACATAAATGCCTCTTACCTCCACTGCTGAGCCCCAAAGTGCCATGTCCGTCCCATGCAGCTGAGGAAGAAGCTGTGCGTGCGAGTGTGTGTGGACGTGGTGGCGAGGGTGTGTGTGTGCGTGGTGTGTGTCCACCATGGCGGCCTGTGGAGGATACAGGGCGCTGGGCACAGAGGGGAGGGTGTGTGGGCCTGGATATGCTGCCATCTAACGTCAGAAGTGGAAAATAAGAAAGACAGATAAGAGGTTACTTTGGTTTCAGTGCGTTTCCAGCAGGTACCGCCATTACCAAAGAAATCAAGGAAACCGTCTACATACCTGGTAATGTCCAGGATGCTGTGGACTGGGGTAGAAACCTTCACTAGAGCGGGGACTGGGATAGCCTGGTCTACTTGGCTAAAAGGCAGAAGAAGAAAACAAAATTACATAAAAAGAGCAACAACAAAAAAAAAAAAAAAAAATGGTTAAGGGGAAAACATAAGAAGAAAGCGGTTAGAAACGTAAACAAAGGTATGACCCTAGATCAGGGTTTTCTCAATTGTACATTAGAAGTGAGAACATTCAGAAAATCAACACACAAACCCCCAGCAGATGTTTGTGTGGTCATGTTAGCCATCAGTCACCATGGGGAGCACCCACAGGGCTGCAAATCCAGCAAGCTGTTAGTGCAACGGTCTTAAAACACTGTTCTTGTGTTACTAAAACACCACAACGGGGCTAAACAAAACGCAAAAAACATTGTGTTTGTGGACTGGCTGATCTGTTTAGATGGGATTTAGATTTAGGTTAAATGTGGTGCAAGTGTGTCAAGTATGTCGCTGTTCACCAAAGACCTCTCTTTAAGGCAATCTCTCCATTACTGATGAGGCTGAATGGGAGAATCCCTGAAGCAAACAAGGTTTTTAATACAGCTGATTCCACACATCTGTGGATGCTTTTCAGGTTTCTAGAAGAAAGCAAGTCCAATACTTCAGTTTATACATCTGGAGAAGTTTCAGCTAAAAACAGAAGTTCTTGGTGAACCCACAATGTTCGGTCTTTTATTGGCTGGTTTGAGATGAAGCTGAGGTCTCTCCTCTAATGATGCCAGGAGAGATTTCTCTAAATTACACCAAAGGTGAGCTCATGGCTAGCACAACAGTGTTGCAGCCACTACCTTCCACAGTCTCTCATAGTAGCTTTCTCTGGACCATACCTCCGACAGCAAGACAGACACAAAGACACACAGGGAGAGAGAAGTAGAAAGCAATGCAAAACCACGAGGGAAGGAAGGGGGCAAGAAGAGTGGAGAGAAGTGGGTGAAAAAGTAGAAAGAGAGGAAGAAACAAAGAAGCAGACAGGACAAAAACACTGGACACAAGATGCAGAGTGCCTTCAGGAAGTATTCATACCTCTTAGACATTTTCCATGCTCCAACCACAACCTTTATTAGGATTATATGTGATAGACCAACACAAAGGAGTGCATCATTGTGAAGTGGAAGGAACAAGTCTGATCAACAATATTCAAGTCTGGCCACAGATTCTTATTGTAGTTCTGGCCAAGCTGAAGCGGATCCATCTCTCCAGATTTAGATTTCTGAAGCCTCAAAGTGGATTGGCCTGTAATCCATCTTCTCAAAAACTCTGATCAGCTTCATTGACACTGTTCAAGAAGAGCAGTCTGACAGCATGATGCTGCCACCACCATGTTTTACCATGGGGATGGAGAGTTCATGATGTGCATGTAGCCCAAGAAGTTCAATGCTGGTTTTATTTGACTGTACCACCTCTTCCACATGTTTGCTGTGTCCCCTAAATTACTTGTAGAAAACTGCAAACACATGATGCAGATCCCTTGTTGTCATGTCAACAGCGTGTCCCACCTGAGCTGGGAATTTCTGCAGCTTCACCTTGTCTGACGTCCAAGGATGGCCATATCTTGGTAGGAGTGTGACTGTGCCATATTCTTTCCTTTTTCAAATGATGAATTAAAACAGCGCTCTGTGAGAGTTTGAAGTTTAGGATATTGTTTTATCATCTAATCCTGCTTTAAAAACTTCTCCACTACTTCACCTCTGACCTGTCTCTTGTGTTACCTGGTCTTCGTGATGCTGTCTGTTCGCTAAAGTTCTCAAACAAACCCCTGAGGCCTTCACAGCACAGCTGGATTAATACTGAGATTAGATTAGACACACACTCTGGATGCACTTGGTTGCTCTTGATGTATCAGCATAAAAAAGGGGCAGAACATAAAAATTAATTTGTAAGAAATGTTGAAACCGTTTCCTTCCACTTCATAATTATGCGCTACTTTGTGTTGGAATACCACATAAAAATAATAAAACTGAAGTCTGTGTTTGTAAAAGGACAAAACACAATAAAGTTAAAGAGAATGAATTATTTTCCAAGGCACTTTATACAGGATATGTTTGAGCTAATGGACCGTGTGTTCATTAGCTTGTCAAAGAAGTCTAGTGGCAGTCATCTGCTGCCTGATATTGACTGAATAACTGATTGAGATTTGCATTCTCCTTCAAACTTGGATTTTTTACAGATTGATTCTTTTATACATCTTATTGATTACTGCATGTTTTAGTCTGGACTAAAGGTGATGGCCACTGACAGAGTAACTAATATTCTCCAACAACCTCTGAGGCCTTTACAGATTAGCTGTGATGAATGCTATTTATCAGATGACTTCAACAAAGGCAGTAGGTTGCACTGCAGTTTATTTAAGGGCTATCAGAGTAAAGAGCAATGAATGCAAATGCACACCCATTTTCTCTGATATTTATACATTTTTTTAAAAATGTTTTATTCTTCTTCTATTACACAAATACGTACTACTTTGTGTTGGTCTATCCAGTTAAATACCAATAAAATACATTGAACTGTGTGGTTTTAATGTCACAAAATGTGAGAAAGTTCAAGTCTACAAAGTTCTGTAAACTAGCTTTAAGTTTTCACACATAAAGACGACCTGAGCCCGTTCTTTGTCACCGTCAGTCCTCAGGAAGGCAAGTTAGACAAAAAAGACAAACATAGTGACCACCAATGTCTAAACCCATCTCAGACTGATTTCACAAACCATAGAAAAACTCAGAATCCATTCAAACTCAGCACTAGGATTGTCCAAGCTGCACCACAAAAATGAAAAACCGAGTAACAGCTGCAGTTTTGAACTGGTTGCTACAGTCTTTGACCTAATGTCAGTTTTAGAGAAGTTGCCTTTGCACATGCAACCTGTAAGAGTTTTTAGTTGTAAGTCAACTAATGTCCTGTGAATCAAATATGTCTGGGAGGTTCAGGTTTGTGCATGTAAGAGAACAGAAACATTAAGAAATGTGGAATATAAATCCTAACACACCATCAAAAATTTATCACAGCATAAAATATGCATAAATTTGGCTCTCGGGTTTCATACAATGAAGCAACTTAAAAGGCAGCACGATCTTAAAGAATTGAAAGTCGGATTCCTATGTTTTATGAACCTATCATTGCACCAAACATGCCCTAAAACAGGCATAAAGTTACATAACTATTTAGGAATCTTTAAGGAATGCAGCGAAGCACATTGTAATTAAGGTTCTCTTTTAATTCACGCATCCCTCAGGGAAACGGCTCGTGGACATCAACACAGACACATCCATCACCACCAAGGGCAACAGAGACAGAGGCAAACATGCATTTGGAGCTCTGAAACAGGAAAGTATCCTGGCGGATTTGACATGAAGAGGATTGTGGCTGCTTCAATGTGAAAGCCAAGCAGAGGCCTGAAAGAAGATAACTCAAGTCTCACCGATTTAAAAAACTGAAAGTACTTTCCCTCCTTTTGGCCATTTAGGAAGACATGTACTACAAAGTAATCATTTGTATAAATAGTATGGACATTTACAGCTTCAAAAATGAGGGCATAGAAAAAGGTAAAGGTGCAAACATGTTTCATTTTGTCAGAAAGTTTCATAAAACATCTGATACCTTAAAATGAAATAATTCAATATTAAATCAGAACAGTATTTTGATTATTCTTTATGTTCTCATAAATGAATTGTTCTCATAGAACATGAAGGTAGTGGTGTGATGGGAATGGTGAAGCCATATTTGTTGTAAATTTTGGTTTTATTAATTAAAAACAAAATCCCTGTGTCATTACTTTTAAGTGATACAAATCAAACTTAGCTGCACATCGTTTGGATATTTCATGTATGTTACATTTATCACAAGTATCCTCAGCAACCCAGAAATGGGCCATAATGATTAGATGAAAGGTATCTGACAAAGATATAAATATGACGACAGAGCATTTTACCAGCCTGTGCCTGATAAATAAAAGAAAGCTACCAAGCATAGACAGAAACACATGGAGAGGACTGAACCTGGGCTGTAAATGAGGAAATAAACGAAATGTTTTGGTAAATGAATGGTTCTGAAATCAGAGACTGATTTGAGGTTGATGCTATAAATGGAACAATGACCAAAAAACATTGTAACTTTTCTGTTTTGAGCCTGGAAATGTAGCCATTGAATAATCTTTAATAACTAATGTTTCTTCATGACATTAGATAGTTTTTTTTTTTTTTTTGCACTCAGAGCAAGTGCATTGCTAAAATGATTTAGCAAAGTTTTCACAGACAGAAAACTAGATTTATTCAATACCTTACATTTGATTGTCTTTTATCAATTTTTAGCCGTTAATATTACCACATAAAATAATAATAAATGGTAAAGTACAATAAATAACCATCTTGGCAAAACCTGCCTGGAGAGGTCTGGACATGGCTCCTCTAGAAGAGGGAAAAGCTGACAGCATGTGAGAGGTTACAGGGAGGCTGGACATTGGACTGGGTGAGCGAAGGCTGGCGGAAGACAGATTACAGGACACTGAAAGGTCATTCTCAGTGTGGGAAGGGACGGACAGGGACCTCCTACCTGACTGCACAGCTGTGTGCTGGGTCAGAGGGTCAGTGGCGCCAAGATTAGTCTGAGTGTCAGGGTAAAAGCTGGTAAACAGCAGGGCTTCAGGATTAGGATTGGACGTGGACTGCTTATGAAGATAACTCTTTGACATACCACAGTGCAGCAGGTCAAAGTTTGGATTGGACTGGGAAAGGAGTGGAGAAAAGTGCCAAGAATGGGAGTGGGTGCTGTTAAAGGGGGCATTGGCCTTGGGGCTGTCACTGGACAGGGTCTCTGAATGTGTGTCAGGTGAAGAGCAGACGGTGTGTGTTTGGGGTAACCACAAAGGAGAACATTTAAAATTCTGAGACCAAAAGCTTTTAGAGTGAAGGGTTCTTTGAAGTGGAGGTGAATTGGCAGAAGGAGAAAAGCGATGGGAAAATTCAGAGGTAGTGATGAGAGAGGAGGAGCAGGTAGGTGTGAGGAAGAGGAGGGAGATGATGGATGAGCGTTTCCAATGCAGAGGGAGAGCTGTGAGGCAAAGCGCTGGTTTTGTTGGCAGTGATGAAGAGAAGGAGCAGAAATACAATCCAGACTGAAGGTGGGGTACAGAGACAGATGGCGGCTGGGCTGCAAACAGAGAGACAAAAGGTAGAGCAGAAAAATAAATGGGGCCATGAAAAGCAGAGATGTGCCGTGCACAGGTGGAAGAGATGGGGGTGGATCACAGCACAGACAAACATGTTTATGACTAACACAAGCCGTGTACTCCCCAAGAACATATTTGTATATGTAGTGATGAGGCTGTCTAACTCACTTAATAAAAAATGGCTTCAGATGCAACCAAAGGAAGAAGTTAAGAGATGCTGACAGGATGAGAATGGTGGTAGTAAGCCAGGGTGAAGCAGCTGGAGCAACAACGTGTGAGGTGGAGCAGTGAGCGGCAGGGTGTGAGGAAACTTGATGTTACAAAACAGTGGTTACAACTGAAAATTAATTTTAACAAATCTATTAAAAATTCAACATTAAATCAGTCAAACCTTTTCTTTAACATATTTTACCCAAAAAATGTCAGAAAAACAAGAATCTGTTTTTAAGGAACTGCTATATTCAGAAAACTGGACATGAGAACTGAGAAAACTAACTTGATTGCTGTACTCAGTCAAAATCTGGGATTTTTACCCAGAGCAACTGGCTTTAAACCAAGACAGACTCTCACACAGCTGTGTGTTGGCGTCTTACTTTAGGTGGAGCTTCATCAGACCCTCCTGAGTCCCAAGAAACGGTGACCTGTCGTCTCATCTCCATCCTGTTCCTCTCTTTCTGCTGGACCTTCTCCTCCTCCAATATCGTGCTGCAAGCAGAGGACAAAGAAAGGAAGGTATTTTATAAACACACGGCATCAACCTACACTGTATAGATTACCAAATATATAAATATATAGAAGAGCAGAAGGGGGTTGTTTAGATATTTATAAAAAGATAATTTCACTTCAATCGACTATTTCTCAGATTTTGTTGCTAAAACCTTTTAAAGCAGGGATAAATGCCACTACAGAAAACATGCGCATATATTTTATTAGCTTCAAAAGCTGTTTTTCCCCTTTTTAAAAAAAACAACAAAAAAAACATCCACCAAAAGCCTACTGTACAAACTAAATGTAATGGAAAAGGGAGACTGCTCACTGCTTCTGAATTTTCTTATAGTGTGTTGCTAAAACTAACACATTAGAATAGAGAACATTGAAGTCAAAATAAAACCAGCCCTTCACCATGGCCTTAGTCTTTAAAAAAAAATGCAATTTCTAATTCAGAACAACAAACCCAAGTCTGGCCATCTAAGCAAGATCCCCCTGAAAGCAGACGGCAAGATGCTGAAAGAAGTCTCCAAAAACCCTAAAATGTCATCACGGGTACCTACAGGAGGTTCTTGCTACTGTTGACATGAATGTACAGAAAAGAACCCTCAGAGTAACTGTGAAGCAAGGAGGTGGAAGTGTCATGGTTTGGGGATGCCTTGCTGCAGTAGGACATGGTCAAGTCACATTTATTAAATCCCCTGTGAATTCTTTATCAGCAGATGGTTAAAGGAAATGTGAGAAAATTTGTAAAAACTTAATAGCTGAAGCAGAACTGGACCATGCAACATGACAATGAAACATACTAGCAAATCCACCAAAGACGGGCTAAAAATACAGAAATGGAAAGTTCTGGTCCGAGTCAAAGAGCAGGTCTTGATCCTATCGAGATGCTGTGGAGCGGCTTGAAACGGGTTGTTAATGCAAGCCCTCAAACATATCACAGCTAAAATTGAGTTGTAGAGCGAACGTTCCTCAGACTGATGTCAGCGACTGGTAGCCGGCCACAAGAAGCGCCTCCTTGAAGGTATTTCTACCAAAGCAGGTAGGACTAGCTGTTAAAAAGGACAGTGTCCTTACTTTTTCCTTGGCTAAAAAAAACAAACAAAAAAAAACAAAAAAAAGAAAATCACATTTTTGTAAACATTTCTTAATGAAATTACTATACAAGAAAAAAAAAAAAACATAGTAAATAAACTTTTCCCATTTTTAAAGTTCTGGATTTAAAGTTTTAAAATAAAAGCTAAATCTCAGTATTTACCTTGCAGCACTCCCAGGATCTCCACTGTCATGCAGCAACAACTTCAACTTCTATATTCTTCGCTCCCTATTAAAGATAGCAACCGATTTGATTCCTGTGCTTCAAGTACAAGTAAACCTCTACATACGGTGTACCAGTTAATCCGTCAGTAAAATTGCTCAAGAACTCACTGATTCACTTAAAATTAGGCAACACTCTACGCCTCCTCACCCAGCGATTTTAGATGACATGAAGACAAAGATACCAAACAGAAATTTACTCAGTTTAAATGAGTCATACTAACCCAGTTCCAGGGAAAGCCGAGGATAAAGCAACTCAAACCCACGGAGGAAGGGGATGATGTAGAGGGGCTGTCAGTTCAACAAAACCAAAAACAACTCGACCGACACACTGACCATTGATCCAGCCTCATGCTACCCGCCTACCCTGAGTAAGGGTAAGAGATATTTCTAGCAACATCCATGCCCTCCTGTCCTTTTGTCCCCTGCAGAGTATTTGTGTGTTGTGCCACCTGTCTGAGTCCATCTCTTGTCCGGCCTTTTCTTCCGTCATAAACACACAGTCTCTGATAAGTACAACTAAATCAGAACAAGACAATGCAGAGCTATTGCAGGCAATGCTGAATGGTGGGTGAAACACGAATTACTCTGAAATGATCATAATCATATTGTGTAATTAGTGTTTTTCTTACCTTGCATTTAATTAAAATGACTGTTAAAAATGTACTCTAATGGGTTGAAACTTCGGTTTGCTCAAGAACAATATTGTTCAAATACTGACATGTTTATAGATATTTGTCTACAGGAGACTGTTTTATTCAATAATGGTTTTTTATTAGCTAAATAAATATTGAAACAAAATAGATCATTTTTTACTTTTAACAAGTGAATTGGACAATATTTTCTATCTTTGACAGATATGTTAATGCAGATTTATCCACAGGTTGACTTAGTTTCTTGCATCAATGAATGCAACAGGTCAGCCTCTCTTCCTTCACCTTGTAAAACAAACACACAGGCAGACATGTATGATGACGCTACCACCAGCAGCACCTGGCAACATTAACACAAACAGTCAACCCACCCGCCCATCTACAACACACCAGCACCTGGAATAACAAGGCTCCAGCTCAGTTTGTTGACTCAGGATGGGCTGACCTGACTGCTCAGTTTTAAGCTTTTCTGCAAATTGTTCAAGACGCCCTAAGAACGTAGGCCATCTGCTCACGTTGCTTAAAATTAGATTAATCTCGAGCAGCATTATGTAGCCATAAAAAAGATATTTTTGGTATATTGGTTATGAAAAGAAGAGCAAGAATGAGAAGCACAACATTCAAAATTGTCAAAGGAATAAAATTAAATAATAAAATGATAAACAGAGATGTCTGATAAATAGGGTGCAAAAAAAAAAAAAAAATCACGATCTGAAAGACAAACATACCTGTATATTTAGGCCAACGGATTTTAATCCGTTATAAAACGTCAATTAAGGTTGTCAAGTTGGAAAAATGTCATAAGTAAACCTGACATGTTTACAACTTGAAGAAAACTGTGGCTGAGTCCATTTTGTTAAACCTCAAAAACTTCTCTATTTAGCAAACTCAAAAAATGTATTGTACTTTAAAAAAAAGGTAAACAAGAACACAACTCAAGTAAAACTCTTGCAACCTAAAAGCTAGATAATGAAGCTAAAGGAAACAAAGTATATGTAAGACCACAGAACAGGAATGGATAGAATGGACCTCTCTGCTTTTCTCAGACTATTAACCTACTCTAATCCTCCACAATCTGACATCATCAGATCATCCACTGCTACTCAGAAGTTATCTGAACCCCCAAAAATTTACAAATAATAATAATAATAAATTATTAAAAGAACCTCAAAGCATCATGTACCATTGCAAATCCCTTTTACTTTATTGCTGTCTGTCAAGAAACTAAATAAAATACCACTTGTTGTTGGATATAAAACACTATTAGACCAATTAATTATAATCAAATGTTTAGCACAGCAGAACATAGACTTTCAGTAAACTGTCAACGCCTATACCAGTTTCTGGAAATATTCACAAGTAGAAAAACTTTCAAGAGGATAAATCTGCATGTCAAGTGACCCTAACCCACACCTAGTTTATCTTACTCAGGAAAGGTGGTATACAAAGGTGTAAATAGAAGCAGAGCAATATCCCAAGGCCTTTTCAGAACCTGAAAAAAAAAAAGTCTATCTATCTATAATATATTTCTGCTAACTCGAAGCTCTTTTCAACAGTAGCCATGTCTGAGAAATTTGATATGGCTCTTTGCCCAGGATGCTACAGTGTCAAAGGACGACTAGACTGCTCGAAAAACACAAAAAGAAAATCATTTTGAACCATGGAAAAAAAAATTAAAAAAAATTATATTGCTTATTGCCATATTTAGACAGTTAGGGTGGGCTGCATGGTGGCGCAGTTGGTAGCACTTTTGCCTTGCAGTAAGAAGGTCCAGGGTTCAATTCCCAGCCGGGGGGGTTCTTTCTCCATGAAAGATGATTGGTCTCTCTAAATTGCCCTGATTAGGTGTGTGCAGGGTCTGTGTTGCCCTCTGATGGATAGGCGACCTGTCCAGGTAGTCTCACCCGTAGACTGCTGGAGATAGGCACCAGCTCCCCCATGACCCACTATGAAATAAGCGGTATAGAAGATGGTCAGTTAAGGTGTTATCCATGGCGTAAGTATAGTCAGAAAATATGGCTTTAATCCACAAGCTAATCTTTCCAAACTCAAATTTGCATAAACATCTAATGGACATTCAGAAATACACTACAACTTGGAGTAGAAAAAATATACTGTACAGACCAAAAGTTTGGACACACCTTCTCATTCAAAGAGTTCTTTATTTTCATGACTATGAATATTGTAGCTTCACACTGGAAACTATGAATTAGCACATGTGGAATTACAGGTCCTTCTCAAAAAATTAGCATATTGTGATAAAGTTCATTTTCTATAATGTAATGATGAAAATTTAACATTTATATTTTAGATTCATTGCACACTAACTGAAATATTTCAAGTCTTTTATTGTCTTAATACGGATTATTTTGGCATACAGCTCATGAAAACCCAAAATTCCTATCTCACAAAATTAGCATATTTCATCCGACCAATAAAAGAAAAGTGTTTTTAATACAAAAAACGTCAACCTTCAAATAATCATGTACAGTTATGCACTCAATACTTGGTCGGGAATCCTTTTGCAGAAATGACTGCTTCAATGCGGCGTGGCATGGAGGCAATCAGCCTGTGGCACTGCTGAGGTCTTATGGAGGCCCAGGATGCTTCGATAGCAGCCTTTAGCTCATCCAGAGTGTTGGGTCTTGAGTCTCTCAACGTTCTCTTCACAATATCCCACAGATTCTCTATGGGGTTCAGGTCAGGAGAGTTGGCAGGCCAATTGAGCACAGTGATACCATGGTCAGTAAACCATTTACCAGTGGTTTTGGCACTGTGAGCAGGTGCCAGGTCGTGCTGAAAAATGAAATCTTCATCTCCATAAAGCTTTTCAGCAGATGGAAGCATGAAGTGCTCCAAAATCTCCTGATAGCTAGCTGCATTGACCCTGCCCTTGATAAAACACAGTGGACCAACACCAGCAGCTGACACGGCACCCCAGACCATCACTGACTGTGGGTACTTGACACTGGACTTCTGGCATTTCCTTCTCCCCAGTCTTCCTCCAGACTCTGGCACCTTGATTTCCAAATGACATGCAGAATTTGCTTTCATCCAAAAAAAGTACTTTGGACCACTGAGCAACAGTCCAGTGCTGCTTCTCTGTAGCCCAGGTCTGGGGAATGCAGCACCTGTAGCCCATTTCCTGCACACGCCTGTGCACGGTGGCTCTGGATGCTTCTACTCCAGACTCAGTCCACTGCTTCCGCAGGTCCTCCAAGGTCTGGAATCGGCCCTTCTCCACAATCTTCCTCAGGGTCCGGTCACCTCTTCTCGTTGTGCAGTGTTTTCTGCCACACTTTTTCCTTCCCACAGACTTCCCACTGAGGTGCCTTGATACAGCACTCTGGGAACAGCCTATTCGTTCAGAAATTTCTTTCTGTGTCTTACCCTCTTGCTTGAGGGTGTCAATAGTGGCCTTCTGGACAGCAGTCAGGTCAGCAGTCTTACCCATGATTGGGGTTTTGAGTGATGAACCAGGCTGGGAGTTTTAAAGGCCTCAGGAATCTTTTGCAGGTGTTTAGAGTTAACTCGTTGATTCAGATGATTAGGTTCATAGCTCGTTTAGAGACCCTTTTTATGATATGCTAATTTTGTGAGATAGGAATTTTGGGTTTTCATGAGCTGTATGCCAAAATCATCCATATTAAGACAATAAAAGACCTGAAATATTTCAGTTAGTGTGCAATGAATCTAAAATATATGAATGTTAAATTTTCATCATGACATTATGGAAAATAAACTTTATCACAATATGCAAATTTTTTGAGAAGGACCTGTATATACTGAACAAAAAAGTGTGAAACAACTGAAAATATGTCTTATATTCTAGGTTCTTCAAAGTAGCCACCTTTTACTTTGATTACTGCTCCACACACTCTTGGCATTCTGTTGATGAGCTTCAACAAGTAGTCACCTGAAATGGTTTTCACTTCACAGGTGTGCCCTGTCAGGTTTATTAAGTGGGATTTCAAGCCTTATAAATTGGGTTTGGACCATCAGTTGTGTTGTGCAGGAGGTGGATACAGTCAGGAAACCACTGCAGAGGACAGGCAACAAGCAGAAGAGACTTGTTTGGGCTAAAGAACTCAAGGAATGGACATTAGACCAGTGGAAATCTGTGCTTTGGTCTGATGACTCCAAGTTTGAGATCTTTGGTTCCAACCACCATGTCTTTGTGCGGCACAGAAGAGGTGAACGGATGGACTTTACAAGCCTGGTTCCCATCGTGAAGCATGGAGGAGGAGGTGTGATGGTGTGCTTTGTTGGCAACACTGTTGGGGATTTATTCATAATTGAAGGCATACTGAACCAGCATGGCTACCACAGCATCTTGCAGCAGCTATTCCATATTCAACAGGACAATGACCCCAAACACACCTCCAGGCTGTGTAAGGGCTATTTGACCAAGAAGGAGAGTGATGGGATGCTGCGCCAGATGACCTGGCCTTCACAGTCACCGGACCTGAACCCAATCGAGATAGTTTGAGGTGAGCTGGACCGCAGAGTGAAGGCAAAAGGGCCAACAAGTGCTAAGCATCTCTGGGAACTCCTTCAAGACTGTTGGAAAACCATTTCAGGTGACTACCTCTTGAAGCTCATCAACAGAATGCCAAGAGTGTGCAGAGCAGTAATCAAAGTAAAAGGTGGCTACTTTGAAGAACCTAGAATATAAGACATATTTTCAGTTGTTTCACACTTTGTTCAGTATATAATTCCACATGTGTTAATTCATAGTTTTGATGCCTTCATTGTGAAGCTACAATATTCATAGTCATGAAAATAAAGGAAACTCTTTGAATGAGAAGGTGTCCAAACCTTTGGTCTGTACTGTATATAAACACAAAATGTAAAGATGTAAACAAGACCAGATTATAGCTGAGAAACAGTCAGTCCAGCCATATGCTCTACAACACTTGCATGAGAATATTTGAGAGTAGAATAATGATGTACTATGCTACCAAAATATTGTGGATGAAACTTATTTCTCATTGCAGAATTGTGGTTAAAACTCTCCTGGATGACATGCATCAGTCAATCAGGCACCCCCACTTCACAACTAGCATAATAATATTCCAGCATTAGGAGCCTGGCTTTGACTAGAGGGCTGCCATAATTCTGTCTGGATTTCACTTACATTTATTCTCCTGGTTTCTGTTCCTGGGTAAGTTGTAGCTCCTGCCAGCTGCCACCTGTGCAAACACCCCTTCTCTTAAACACACGTGTTGGCCTAGCATCAAGGAAAATTATGGTATTCGCTGAGAGCTGCATATTTGGGAAGCAAGGCAGACCAAAGGTAATCCAAAGTTTTTACATAGTAAAATATTCACAGGATTACAGCAACAATAAACACCATCAGTACTGACTCTTGTCTCCAAGACACACAATCAGGCACACAGAGTTTAACAGATTTCTTTAATGCCAAGCCACAATTGTAAAATCTTTAATTCTGTCTGTTAGCACCCAAATGCAAAATACCTCATCCACAAGAGGTCTCTACTCTGGCAGAGAATAAAAACCCGACATATGGCTGAGGTTAAATAACAAAAAAGATTTTCATAAAGTAAAGGCCTATAGCTAATTTACAGTAAAGACAAAGAAAAGCAGACCGAGTACATATGACAGAAAGCCAACGAGAGCTGACAAAGTGCAGAGTGGAGTATAGATGGGGCAGCAATAGTGGGAGAAACTGGAAAACTGATACTGGGGGACTGGAGGAGGAATTTCAGGTGTGAGCCATGCTGCTTTTTCGATTCAAAGATATTTTATTGATCCGAGGGGAAATTTCCAGTACAACCCATCCAAACATACATCAGGACACAAGACAAGGGGGGGACGGGTCACCAAGGCTTTGCTGCCCACTCACAGGCGCTGCCCTTGCTAGATGAGAAAAGAGGCCACATTAGGTAAGTAGAGGGAAAAAATCATATTTCACACTTTATCCTTAGCAGGATACAGTTTGGGATTGCAAAAAACCTCAGCACAAAGCAACACGTATGCAAAACACCATGCCGGGAGTGGTGAAGGCGGTGTAAGTGGTGCATATGTTTATCTTGAGCATGTGTGTGTGTGCAAGCCAAATTCCTGGTCTTTCACCAGATCCGAGCAAACAACTTTCTCCAAAATCCTGATATCAAACATCCAATTAAATACACATCTTCCACATCCTCGACTGACATTATCGACAAACACACAATCCTCCACTTCTGCCAGGAGTCCATTGTGTATCCAGAGAAAAACGTCCGGTCCAGACAAGAGGGTTCTCCTTCACCCTGTCTTGTTGAGAAAATTTGATCAATTGCATTGAGAGACCAGCTGACCAAATCCATAACTCAGAATTTGGAAGATATGCAAAAAGAGGCTCCAAAAAGATGACAAGACAGAGCTGAAGCAGGGCAGATATGGGAGAGGTGCGGGAGACAGAGAAAAAGAGTCTTCCTCCACTGAGAGCAGAAAAAAAATACACATTTGTTTATACATTTTAAACAAATGTATAAGACCACAGGAGTTAAAGCTGCACTTCTTTTCCTGTGTGCATTAGAGAGAAATGGAGTTGGACAGGGGAGAATGTGCCTACTGAAAGAAATGGTGACAGCATCTGGTTGTGTTGCAGCTGCTTCACACCCCAAAATATACAGGAGGTGGGACCATGTTTTAGAAATCTTCACAGATAGGTAATAAAATAAATTATGCTACTTTTAGCACGCAGTGAAAAATGAAATATATCGTCTATACTATCTTGCTTCAGAACATTGTTCTTTTCTATTGAGAGAGCCTCAATCCCAAATTTCTATATATATCTATATCTATAACTGTAAATTCCTTACATCAGACATGTCCTTTTTTTAGTTCCCATTAGGGAAGTGGCACAGCTCAAACATCATTTCCAAAAAACTGCAAGTCTTCTCATGTTTTAGTGGTTTTGACTTGTTGACTAATGGTGGCTAGGAGAATCTCCACCCTTACTGGACTTAATCTCACAGCTCCTATAGAGCAAAGACAAAATAACAGTTGCTGTTTTTAGTCTTCTAAAATGTCTTTGCAATGAGGTCATTGTAAAGAACCTTTAAAAGAAGTCAAAATTCAGCACCAAACAGATTATAGCTTCTAAGTACAGATGTCCTGGTCAGATCCAAGTACTGGATCAGGACACAAACATATTTTAAAATTATATGTACTGATCACTCTGACTAAATGTTGTACAGTTTTAGATTTTTATGTCAGATGTACCCCTTGTGGTAGCCAGAAAGCTAAGTTTCACTTTTACCAGTTAAAAAACAATTATAGATTACGTATATTTTCATGAACAATTTTGTGTGAACAATTTGCATAACTAGGATAGATCATTTTGTTTAGTGCATTTTTGTAATTGAGTTAATCAATGTGAAACATTATATTTATATTATATTTTTAATGAATGGAGGGTTTTCACCATTAACAAGGAAGAAAATAACACATTGGCTGCTGCAGCTTGAACTTTGTGCCCACGAAGAGAGCGGCTGAAACACCAGCCATTAAATTTTATTATGTTCAACAGAAAATCACAAAGTTCAGGAGCAGAAGAATAGCTTTTTCAGAATAGTTTCTGGGCCTGACTGACTGGAAGAGCAACGAACTATGTTATGAACATAATGATCAATGAGTCATGCTATTAGAGAGCGTAAACATGATAGAGTTAGCCAAGTTGCTTGAAGACCGCAGCAGTATATGTCAAGTCAGATATTTCTTAAAAACATAAGATAAAGCTATGAACATGTATGCGACGCATTAGAAATTTACAACAGCTTTCCCATTATAGTTTACCCTGTGTTAGTGTCACGGTGAGGTTTTGGAGTGAACCGAAGCACAGACAAGAGCTTGGAAACAGCATTTCAAAAAGCAGTCTCTCAGCTGTAATCAAAAAAAGTCAAAACGTAACAAAAACACTGCAGGTACTGAACAGGATCGAGATCCAAACACTTACATTAAAGACACTGGAGACTCAAGGCAGGGACAAGGATAAAGGGTCGAGATGTAACGCAAGGAACCCACAAAAACATAATGAAACAAACCAACTAATATGCAGAGAGAAAACAAAGGCAGGTAATCAAAGGAACTAAGGACAGGTGAGGCAAGGAGGCAGGAAGGCAGAGGGAACAGGTGAACCTAATACAAGTAATTAACAAGACACCGAGCAGACCTAAAACAAAACTATAAACAAAGATAAAAATGAAGCATTAGAATCAGGGATAAACATAAACTGAAGGAAACTGAGAAACTGAAGGGAACATCAGAAACACCAAATCTAAGAATGAACAAGGAACACATAAAGCAAACCAGATTACAGAGTAATGAAACCTATCACCACACAGACTGAACAGACAGGAAGGGAAGCAGAGAACACAAGGACTAGGATGTAAACAAACAAAATGTAAACAATAAGTAAACACAACCTAACCAGAGGGGCTGGAGAAATATGATAATTAGTAAACAAAACAAAACACAAAATCCAAAATGTCACATCCTGACCGTTAGAGCTGCGGTCCTGGAGAAATGCTGATTGGGACAAAATATCTGTTGCTGTCAAGAAAAATGGATAATGCCTGTAATGTTATTAGCGAGTTAGTTATAGAGTACATGGCATTGGTTTTATAACTTAAATGCAGGGGTGAAATTGAGCCGGTACGGTCCGGTACTGCGTACCACTAAAAGATTCTGCGCCGGTACGCAGTGCCGGGAAAAGGGAGGAACGGCTGTCTGCTATGAAGCCGTCATCTAGAACCAGTTCCGGCTGCAAAAATTCACGAGCACACAAAGAACATATCCGCTACCAATAGGCAGTCTAAAACACGACTTAATCTATTTATAAATGTAGCTTTTTTCCCCTCATTCCAAATCGTTTCTGAACTGTTCTTGTATGCTGGAGCCTCAATGTTCTTGCTTTGCTTCTGTCCCCTTTTTAATGAACGGCCAGCCTTTAAAACGAGCACCGCTACGTTTAATGTCTGTCTGCTTGCTGCTAAATACCCCAGTTAAAAGCAAAGAGAGATTAACAAGTTGTGTTTCATGTTATTTTGCTGAATTACAACAACACAATACAGCTCGAAAACACCGCTTATGACCAGAGATTTCACATACACTACACGAGAACGCATGCGCGCTTACCTCCAAAACAGAGCGGTTGCCATGGAGATTGGTGCGTTCGATTTAATGGACTGGGAGATTTTACACAGGTGGTGCACAGACATAAAAAACCGCAGCTTGCATTAGGACAGGACGAACAATAAATCACTTACCATCTAGAGACTTTTAAATAAAAACCGCGAAAACAACCGAACTGTCAAATGTTTAATTTAAATTAAATCAAAACTTGACCTCAGAGCAGAGAACAATAACTTCTTTGTTCTGATTTCTGCCTTATACAGACAGCCTTCAGTAAAGTAAAATATTGATACATTTTAATTAGTTTATATATATATATATATATATATATATATGCATGCATATATGCCCCCAGTGCCTCCCTAGCCCCCCCTCTAGCTCTGCCCCTAAGTACAGGCAAGAATTTAAAACTACTTTCACCCCTGCTTAAATGTAGTATCAGATTGTGATTTGGCATTAGCAACTGCCTGATCTTAAATACTTTACCTCGATGGCAAATAATCCTGAACAACACATTGCTAATTTTAGGTATAGTACTTTATCTGGAATTGTATTAATATTTACCAGGTAACTTTTAAAGGGGGTCACTGCATTCCTAAGACAGGAGAGAACAGTTTGGCTCTTAGTAGGTTATTATATAATGATTAAAAACAAGCCTGATGTTCAAACATTAATCATGAGGCATGTCAGGGTTTCATGTTTGGCCTGTAATTTAGTTTAAATCAACTGATGCTCATGCTATTAGTAATACGACATTCGTCAAGGTTTTGGTTGACAAGATTTGACGTGGGTCTAATCCTCAGTAACCTAATAAAGCTTTTTAACTGAGAACAATCTTTCCTTTTACATGTGACAGCATTTGAGCAATAAATAGGTTGCCCAAATATCACCTGGCTCAGCCTTATCTGATCACAACATGCAGAGGATGTGGTGTGCAGATAGAGAACGTCTGATTTCAGGTAAATCTAGCAAAACAACTAGAGGTTTCACAGTTAAACTTATCTCTAAGTCACTAAAGCCCAGTTACTATACCAACGTGATGTTATTGAACCAAACAGGAGGTTCAACACAGTTCGTATACGACTTCTCAGTGAATAAGTAGATCCTCAGGACCAAAAGGTAGGATTATTACAGTCAACATTGCTCAACAGCTCTGCAAGTTGAAGTCAAAAATCCCAATGTCTGTACTTCTGCACTGTACTGGAGGCAGGGGGATTTTGTCATGTCTACTAACTGGGAAAGAGAACTAAGAAAGTGCTGAGTTATTTAAACAAGTGCCTCTTGAGGAACACATTACTAATGTTAAACATCAGCACTTTGTCAAAGCTGAACAGATTAATGGGTATTTCCAACTTCATCAAGGAAGGCAACAATATCCAGTAAAAACAATGTAGAGAAAAAGCAGCTCCTTGTAAACTCTGCCCAGAATCATTTATATTCTGGGGACCATTTAATATGATGAATAATGTTTTGAATCCTAGCAATGCAGCAATGATGAGTACAGCTCTGATTTACTCAGGGAAATATGGAGAGATGGTTTTCCTCTCAACAAGAATCATCTGAAAATATACAAGAGATAAAGTTGGATGTCTGTCTGTGTTTATCTCACTGCAACAGCACAGACAGAGAGTGACACCTACTGTTAGGGAAATGTCAAATGCTTCAATTGGTTAACATTTACTGTTTCTTGGCTCAGCAGCTAATTGCTCAAACGTTTCTGATTGAACCTTAGTTTTAGAGGGAGAAAAATCCAGCCAAACCACACATATGTACCCATAACTGTAGAAAAATGTGGGAAATTTCAAATGAAGATAAAACACCAACTAAATACTGATAATATTTTTTTTTCCTATGACTAAAATACACCAGAACTAAGAACTCCATTTTTTCGGTTTAGTTAAAAAATGGGTTTAGTTAAAAAATGATTATTTGCCTTGATACTAGCATGGGTATAATTTTTTTTAACCCTTCATTTTCTTTTGGATTCAAAACTACTACCTCTATTAAACAGGGTTTTTGCAAGATATATATACTGTATAAGACCATGTTGTTTTCAATTTAAGACATAATCATGTTATCTTAAACTTAGTTATGTTAGTTAGTAAGGTAAATAAAGGTCAACACATTTTTACCCACGCCAAGGAGGTTATGTTTTTTTCGGTGACCGTCTGTTTGAAAAATATCTCAAAAGGTTTTGAATGGATTTAGATGTCATTTTCAAACAAGATGCGCATTAGGACAAGGAACAGATGATTTGATTTTGGTGGTGAGGTGGAGAACCATCTGGATCCTTGGTTTTATTAAAGGATTCTTTATTATTGCCAGACCATGGTGCGACAACCTGGAATTCCCACATGGTTCTCCAAAAAGCTCATCAGTATAGAAAAAAGCTGGCATGCGTTGACAACCCTATTGCCTTGGCGGAGGTCTGCGCTCTATGAGTGCTTTTCTAGTTTTTTTAATTAAACTGCTGTTATTCAGCTCCAGTGCTTTCTTAACTTAAGCTTCATAACGGTTACTGACCACAAGTTTTAGCCAATCACTGACATCCTAATTATCAAATCAATCCTCTTTAAATGTACACTATCCTGAGATGAAAGAACGTAAACATATTAACCCAGGTTTAGGTGTAGCACTTATTCTTCAGTTTGCAGAGAAGACTAAATGTCCAGGGATAAATTCCTTCCAACAGGGCTGTTTACTGGCGTACAACTTGAGGTCTATGGTTTGATCACAGCGTAATCGCGCCTAATGTGAGTATAATCAAAGTCATAGCTATAAATTCCCGAAAAAAAATGACACCAACTCGTTTCTTAAAAATAAAAAAAAGCAGCAATATAAAAAATATTGATAGAAGAAGAAAAGAATAAACATAAATAACTAACATTCAACTAAACAAGATGATTTTCAGAATCATTGTGATGAGACCCTTGAGGAGTATGGAGGGCCAAAAGGGACAAAATTAAATAAATATATAGTAAAATAAATAAATGTACCATTAAATACCCTATTAAATAATTTAATTGTAGAATTTATTTATTTAATACATTATAAAATAATTAAATATACCATTAAATTATGAAACTACACATATGAAACACAAACTCACGTAATTCACATGAAAAATACCCGATAATCCAACCGAATGCAGTACCTGAGTTGTGTTTTAAGTTCATTGAAGCGTGGCCTTTTGCTGGGATCGTACGACCAACACTTTGTCATCAGGCTGTACAGAGTAGGAGGGCACTGAGGGGGCATGGCTAGTCGCTCGCCATTCTCTATCCTGCCAATGACGTCGTTGTTCTTTACGCCCTGGAAAGGCTTGATGCCGTACATCAGGATCTCCCACATGCAGACGCCTGTGGACGGGCACAGGAAACAGACATACTGGCTCTGAAGACCGGTTTGATTACAAATGTCTGCTGCTGCACAGAAACAAACCGCATCAAAAAAAAAAGAAGACCACGGCTTTAAGCGTACCAAACATCCAGACATCACTGGCCGTAGTGAACCGTCTGAAGTTGATGGATTCTGGAGCCATCCATTTAATGGGCAATTTACCTTTAGATGCTAGAAAAGAAGAACAAAATGAAGTGTTTACTTTACTCATCAGTTCGGCTCTTTTAAGACTTAGAAAATAACTAAAGAGCAGTTTTTCAGATGGACTCAAAGAAAAAGAAGATTCAACAACTGCAAATTGTGTCTTTTACATGTGATTGAATTCAGTCACCTTTATAATAGGAGCTATCCTCCATGTATCGGGAAAGACCGAAATCCCCCAGCTTTACACAGTCCACTGTGGACACCAACACATTTCGTGCTGCAATGTCCCTGGAGAATTAAAAAACAAGATGCTAAGATGAATAGAAGATTTTTTGTCATATGTAGAAGCACTTTAATTATTATCCAAATATTTGTGTTCCAGTGAACAGCAGTAAAACAGGGACAATTTCTCTTGTAAATTGCCTTTTGTACAAGTTTTCTGTTATGTGACGCCTGGTTGTGCTACTTGATGAAGACATTGTTTGTACCTGTGTACAAAGCGTTTGCTCTCCAGGTACGCCAGCGCTGTGCTGAGCTGGTAAGAGTACAAGATGAGAGTGGCCAGGTCTAGACTGTACTTCCTAACCTGGAGAAATGACCGTAACTATGGAAAACAGAGGGAGAAAAAAACAAAAAACAGAAAAAGTATAAAAGCAATAGCTTGAACCAACACAAAAAAGGAAAAATACATAATTATGAGTAAGAAAGTAAGAGACCAACAACATGGCGTCCAGACGTGTGCTTACCCTGTCAAAATGCCAGGTTTTTGGGACCATGATAATTCATTGCAAGAATTTAAAACTTTATTAAAAATAAAATCTGTTGGGGAGTGTAAAAATGTAAAAAGCAACAAAGGCTACTGCAGCTTTATTATTTTTTTCCTTCCAACAGATTTGTTTGTTTTTCCGCTGACTTACAAAGTATATACATACTTGGAAAAAACGTTTGAAATCATTTATCATGGTCTAAGTTTTGTTACATCACAAAACCTTCTACAAGTCATTTTAACACTAGTATGTTGACTTTTCTGACCCGCTAAGAGCAAAGGTTAGTCAGTGTTTGCATATTTATAGAGCTTTCAGTGGAGGTGCGATTAGTACGATCATCTACTGAATAATTTATACGGAAATGGCTATAAAACATTTACCGGTTATCGCTAATTTAGAATCTTCACTGTAATTAACAGCTAAAATCATTCAGGATAATTTCCACGTTGTTTGTATAATTTTATTAAATGAGATCTAACATTCAAAAACTGATCGTTTGATAATCTCTGCAGTCTCTGTTCAAACTCGTATCAGAACCAACAAAGGCAGGCTGGAGTTGCAACAATATTTCAGATTAGCCTGAAGGCACCGCAGAAAGATAACCTAACAAATCAATTACAACATTTTAACCCTAAAATAATAAATGCCTTGATAAAACTGGATCATTTCTTTTGTTTTTGTGTTACTGTTATCCATATAAAAAAGAAAATTACTGTAACCAGATGTCGGTTAAATTTTGCAGCCAATCAGCCCTAAGAGGAAATACAAACAACAATGTTCTGATCCAAGTGCAGTGAGTCTTTAAACCAATAACCAGCAACACCAATCATCTGTCACTTACCATCAGCCTATCCATCTGTATCTTTTAGACACTTATCAGTCAGACTGATAGTCATAAAAGCAAATATATGGTCTATTTAGGACCATTTAATGGTCATAAAGGTTTGTGTATCAGAAAAGCAGGAATCAAGATGCCCATGAGGAACATATTTATTAAACATATGCTATGATAGGAAGACATCAATAAGTGACACATGAAATTAACTTAAAAGTAGATTTGTAAAGAGAAATTACACACAGTTTCTATTTAACTGTAAATCTGCCTTTTGGGATGTAGTTGTCTAATTTACCATCTTAGCAAAAAATAACTTTTATTTTTCCTACCCGATAAATCTTCTCAGTTTTATGTTTTTGGCATTTAAACTAGACTTCAGAATAGTTTGCTAATAACATTGAGAGATTATTTTTGTCTATCTTATGTTTTGCAGGATATTTACTTTAAATAAGGTACATAAACGCATCATCATAGCCACTAAACATGTGTAGCACCACAATACTAGGGGAAGGCATGTAGCACAGGTTGCCGCATCAGAATCATTTTGTTGGTCCAAAAACAAAGCCTCAGATCTATGTTTTTGGAAAATTCAATTTATGAAGCAAATCAACAGCCAATGCACGTCTGGATTTTAATCATTACCTCCCCGAGCGTGCAGAGCTCCATGATGATCCACACTGGATTCTCTGTGATGACTCCCATCAGCTTCACTATGTGAGGATGGTCAAACTGATGCATGGTCACTGCACAGAAAGAACAGCCACATAAATCCCAGTGAACATTTAATGCTGTTCTTCCGCACTAACCTATCACTAACATTTACATTTGTGCTTTGTGTGGTTAAAAATATACATGCAAGAGCCTCACATGCTTCCTGCAGAAACTTCTCCCTGACGCTGTCTGACGTTGAGTTCTTACACGTCTTCACTGCCACAGACAGAGCTGGGTTCTCCTGTGAGAAACAGATGTAAACCAGAGACCAATCATGAGTAACAGCAACACATTAGAGGCAGTCAGATAAAAAACATTTATAAGAGAACTGAAGGTACAAGTGATGTTATACTTGGCATGTGCCAAAGACAAAGTATTTATAAAGGTTAAACTAAACTTTTCTGTCATAGTAATCCAACACTTTAAACTACTTTCAATAAGATCCCAGAGAAAGTGGCAGAGTGACCTGGGTTTTCTCTGGCACCATGGAGCACTGCATGAATTGGTAGACTGCCAGTCAGCAGGCTGAAAGAAAGTTACTACATTTCCAACTGTTTCAAGCTCTATCTGAACAGATAAATATGCAAAAACCATGCTGAATTTAAAACTAATAACAACTCTAGAGGTTGTTATACATTTTGCTATGTACGAAATTCAAAATACCAATGCATACATTTTATTAGAATTTTAATAAATATATTATTATTGTTCTTGAAGAAGGAGTAATTTCTCATCTGTTCATGACACATATGGATCCAGTTTTACTCTGTATTATACTGCCTACTTTCAAATAAGGGCCCAAAGAAAAATTACTAATATTATTATAATCATTTTAGAATTTTAAATGCTTCCTTCTTTCATAGCTATGAAGCAGTATGCAGTCCAAGCCATTTTCCTGTGACTTCTGTTGCAGTTTGAGTTTAGGTAAGATGGAGGATCCGTACTTGGTTGATGTAGACTCCTTGGTGGACATCTCCGAACTGACCCTCACCGATGCAGCGCCCCAACTCAATACAATCCCGCTGAATCTCGTAGTCCCGTGCTACACACACACACAAACAAACACACCCGTTTACGAACAAAAACAATCGACACACAAGAACAAACAGAAGGGCTTTTTTTAATCATTATTCTCACACACACACTGATCTCCACTTACAGACCTTCTACTTTCCAAGCTTGTTAGAGCCCTTTATGCTGTGCTTACATTTATGCTGCAAGTTAAAGTAGAAAGGACCTACATCTAAATGTTGTCATATAGGTACATTTAAGCAGTATGCCAGTGTTTAATTTTTAATGCCACCAAAAAGCAAATAAATTATGTCATTTGTAGTGGTGGTTTTTCTGTTTATCAGGTTTTCCACTTTTGATCTCTTACTCTGACAAGCTTGGCTTTTATTGCAGTCAGCATAGCTTATTCTCAGCAGCATGCAACAACAGCATCAGCAAACCACAGCGAGTCATGCCACATAACACCGATGACTAACAGCCAAAAAAACTTAACGCACCGTGCGTGTCAGATGTTTGCATACACTCATTGTGGGCATCATTGTATTTCATTTGGCCTTTTAATAATCAATTTAAACCGTTCTTTTTCCAGGGTGATTGATCACCTTTAAGCAAGACTAAAATTTACAGCTGCTTACACAGGTAAGCTAAATCCCTGCAGGAGAAAGGTTTTATAGCATGGCGAAACAATTAGCTACTTCCCTACTATAACAGAAGAAATCTTTGGTGGAGTTAAAGTGAGCCTTTTAAACCCAGGAAGTATCATGCTAAGCGCTACTAATGCATTACAGGAAGTGAGTGAAATAACTTAGAGGCTCGACTGCCTCCAAATTCTTGACCTTGACCTCAAATTAACAGCTCATTTTTTGTTCCAACAGGACAATGATCACAAACTTGCATCAAAACTGGTTTTGAAATGGGTGAAGCAGGCTAACCTTACGCATTGGGAATGTCCAAGACAATAATTCTATAAAAATGCACGGACCATGCTTAAAATCTTGGTCCATGCAAGGACCCTAACCAATTTAAACAAGTGCCATCATTTCAGATAGAGAGACTGGTCAAATATCTGGTCAGAATTACTGCATAGTTATTCTGACCAGATACTGCAACCTGCTCAGGGATATTAAACCAAAATTAAAGAGCGGTCTATTTATATAATACGTATAATTTTATTTATTTATTTTTTTAACAATCGGTTGCAACCAATGGCTGCTCACACTGTACGAGGTCCTGCTGGAGATTTCTTCCTGTTACATGGTAGTCATTCCTTTCCACTGTCCCCTATGCATGATCAGGAGGAGGGATTGCTGCAAAGTCATAAACTGAATGACTGATTAACTGACCTTGACCTCACTGTTTTATAACTAGCACTGAATGGCAATTCATTTAATTCAATCTGAATTTGTTAATATGACTGAACTGAATTGACTATATATAAATAAACTGAATTAATTTAAAAGCATTTGCATTAAATGCAAACTTGTGCATCCATTTCTTGTTTTTAAAATTCACTGAAGTTGTATGCTGTAGTATCATCCCACCTTGGAAATGCAACAGTTCAAATGGTTGATTAAAATATAATATGAATAAAATCCGGTGGCCACTGTAACAGTGAAACATCACCGGAAAGAAATAAACTTCTCATATAAGACAGCCGTTGTACATGACGGGAAACAAATGTGTATTCTTGTTTGGTCAGTAAATTTCTTCCATTTCCTTGTAGGAAAAAAAGGAATCACTATAAAACTCAAGCTGTTGAAAGCTGGTGGTTTGCTCTGCCTGACCTTGTTCATGTTATAATCACATGAATATTGCATGAAGTAATAAAAGTCCAGCCACAAAAATCTCTTCTTTTATGATAATTACTACTGTCTAAATGGCACCTTTAGAGACAGCAGTTTCAGGCAGGAGTGATAATGTGCTAAATGTGGGAACAGGCCATAATGCACAGAAATAAAAAAGTTTTTTTAAGCCATTATAATGGTACCATATTCTGCGTTAGTGATCTGGTTGTTACATTCTGAAATTTGTAAATAGTTGAATTTATCTAAAAACTTTCTTCTTTCTGAACTTTCCAAAAGGGAACAAGCTCTAGATAAACTCGCCTGATCAGATTATAATTAATTTGATTATGAATTGTTACAGTTATGTCGTCCTGCAAATGTGCAAAGATTTTAACATCACTTTAAGTTACAATTGGCATTTTAATGATACTAAAAGCATATTTTTCTTAAACCTTTAAAATGCAAACAAGGTCAACAACTGGATCCAAGATCTGAGGCTTTCACCAGCTCAGCTGACAGCACAACCACACATCAACACAAGGGGGGCGAGTAAGGTACAGATATAGGAACAAAATCACAGGTTTTAGTTTACGGTTGCAAGCAAACATAAAAAGGGTCACAACAACCACCAAATCAAAGAGTCATCGACGTGGTGTGTTCCAATCATTACCTTGATCTAGTCCATAGTATTCTGGGAAAACGGTTAGGTATAAGATACTTTATTATTTAGGCCAGAATCACAGTGATACAAGTAAGTGAGGTGGGCTGCATGTCTTGGATTAATCTGGTAAGTGTTGAGAACGTTAAATTAACTTGCTCTACATATAAAAATAAATTTGGTTGGATAAAAATCCAAAGATTTGCAAAAGTTTAAGAAAAAAGAAACAAAAAACACACTACTGTCAACCCCTGGTTTGGGCAGCTTGTAACAGGCATGTTCAACAATGCCCAAACAGCCCCTTTTTCCTGGTGGATCTCTTTTAAAGCAGATATTAACTAAATTTAGACAATCACACCTACTGCAAACAAAGAAAAACGTAACTACGCAACACATTTTTAGAGAACTTTTAATAAAATGTGAATTCATAATCTACTGAGTATTTGTGTGTCCATAACTGTACATCTAGAAGACTGAGGTAGAAGAAGTTAACTCATGATGTCAAAAAGCAAAGCCATGTTTTGATTGTTTGGGTAGGTCTACAATCTCCAGACAACATTTTATGGCAAATATAGATCTTGCTAAAGTCCACTCACACATCTTTTCTGCCTCCCCATGTTGTCCTTTAAGCATTAAATAGACATGAACATAGCTAAATCCAGCAGCCAGGCAGCACACAGCAAGCTCTCATCACTGCCTTACACTATTAACACCCTGTCTCTGAACTTGGAGGAGGGAGCAGCAGGAATGGGAAACAAAATGTTGATTATAATTTAGACAATGTGTACTTATTATGAAGTAGTTATTATAGGTTTTGCTGTAACTATTGTATACAGTGGAATCTATACATACAAATTTAATGTGCAATCCAATTAAAGGCAACAGGCAATTAGTGTCTTGAAATATGTGCATGGGAAGAAATTTTCCCCACTGAAAATAATAACTCCACAGCCCTGATAAACACGGACAGCACTTATTGTCAAGGTAACCTTTAGAATAACAGTTAATAATCCGATGCAATAATGGTAGAAGCATTGAATGGTGAACTATTGAAACAGATGAAAAAGACACTGGACACAGTTTCTGTGGGACATCAAATAAGCAAACACAACGACTGGCATCTCGTGTATTTAACTGTTCTAAGGAAGCACTGTCAGCACTTGTGTCACTGTCTCCAAGCAGGCTTCCAATAAAAAAATTAAGTCCATAGAGACATTCTTTTGATCTGTGATTCACAATGTTAGGATGAGGTCCAAAAACACGTCATTGCAGAGTTATGCAGCTTCAGACAACAAAAACTTTACACATTTTCCCTAAATTTCACACATCTCTTTAATGGCTCGGGAATAGAGGGCCTCTACTCCACCATAGGCTTCACTGCTGTTGGTGGAAGGTGCAGAGGAGAACCAGAGAAAAACCAAATTACAGGAGAGAGCATGTGGAGGCGATGTGGAGGCTATAGGTGCTCAGCGGAACACGCTAGCTCATGGGTCAGCCACGGCCATCCTGCATATTCATGTAGGGAAGAAAGTTTGAGTTTGGTATGTTCAAGCTGTCGAAAATGTATTCACATAAAGAGGATTCGCTGTAATTCAATTATAAATCCAACAAGACATAGCTCACATTTTTTCATTCTCCACCTCCTTCCAACACTAAATGCCATGCCACGGCTTTGCTGAGAGTCACATATACATTTTGAGTTTAAGCTACATAAATACATAACCCAACTTCCGCTGGCCTCAGCAACACGTCTGTGTACTCTGAAGGTGTTTGCATTTCTCCCCCGGGGGAAACTGATCTCCTGATGAACACTGTGTGCTTTTTATAGTTTTTGTGTGCTATTTCTCTACTTCGTGGGGTTCACAGATGATATTGTCAAAGTTCTTTAAAAAAAACTGGGTTGCAGACATTATAAAGTGGTTATGAGAGGCTTCCTCTAAAATCTGAAACCAGTAGCCACCGTGGAAAATACAGTTTCATTCAAAGATTGCGCCAGCCTTTAATTCAGAATCAAAAGACCTTGCATCAAGGTCTGTATAAATTAGATAAACTCATTTTATTTAAACTCATGATCCCTAGACTCAGAGTGATGACTAAATTATGTAAGTAGTTTAAATTTGGACATAATTTCATCAAATACTATTGTTTTTCCTGGTTTTATGGCAAACTAATTAGGTTCTAGCCTAAAATCTTAAACTTTTATACGAAGACCAGTTAAATCAATCATAAAATACTATTAAACATAAGTTTTTACTTATTCAGTGCAACACACAAGTCACTGTAGTCCTCTACTGCACTTATTTCCAAAACCTCAAAATAATCAACAGCCCTTCAATCAAGAAACACATCATTAGTTTCAACAACAGCATTTCAGAGAAATGTCTACTTACTCGAAGGCATGGTGTAGGTGTCCTCCTCGTCTATGATCTCAGCATAGTCGTCCGTTTCTGCAGAACCAGAGTCCAGTCAGGAACCAGAACCAAGAAACCTAGTCACTCGGTTGGTGACAAAGTCACAGAACTAAACTAGTTGGCATCAACACTTAACCTCTTCAGGGTAGACGTCCCTGACAGAGCACAAACAACAACATGCATCACACTGAGGTTTCTATATACACCACATACTATTTACAAAAAGAGAAAAAGGTACAAATTGCAACAGAAATCAGCTATGATCCAGATGTACCTTTCACCAAACCCGACCCCAAGCACATGCACAACAGTACAGTTTAGTAGTACATGTACTACTACATGTATGCCCACAGAGAATGAGTCACAGTGGTGCAATAGTGAGAGAAACATACAGACAGCCAAGACAAATCTTCTCCAAGGAGGATTTATTGTGTTACTAATTAAAAGAAGTTTAATACAAAGAATAAGGTTTACCATCGCCACTAATGTGACCTGCAGAAGTCACATGCAGCAAAAAACACAATCAGGGAGGAGCAAAAAGAGAACAAAGCATTAGTTATATAGTTAACATGAGAAAAATGATTAGTGTTACACAACTAATTGATGGTTTTCTACAGCAATTATGCTTTCACTTCAAAGTGTAAATGTGAGTCAGTCAGAGATCAGCAGAGAGACTATTGAAATACAGAGTGACAGTGACTAAGGCTCTCTGGAGAGACATCCGGTGAGACCAGGACCGTTCTCTGCACACAGATGAACCTTTATAGAGGACTCTGGCTGTACAAACATATCTATGAGACCCTTACATAACTCTGATCACACTGGGTCATATATGACGTTTAAGGAAAAGCTGCCTAACTGGCTGGCATCCATACCTGACACGCAAACGGCCCGGGTGCGAACCCCGTCCATCCGCTTCTCCATCCGCTTCTCATGGTTTGAAACTCTGCGGCAGAGATTTAGCTCACGTTAAAAATAATGCATTTTTTGGGAACAGCTGCGAACTGTGACAGGAAAATCCAATTGAGTGCTGTCAGATTTAGGATGTAAAACGGAAACTTATTAAGCCGAATGAGTGTACCTCTAAACATGACTTTTTGGTTTTTGCTAAAATAGGATGGACAGAGACAACTCACATTGTAAGTAGAATCTGAAATGTTATCAGAAACAGCCTTATTTAAAGAAACATGAGAGACAGTAAAACTGCAAACAATATCAAGTTGCTCTGGTAAAGTAAAGCAAATACTTATTTTCTAAAATCAATATACATTTAAAAAAGGTTCATGAGTTGTAACTCCCCAAATCCTCTCAATTAATAAAAAAATGCAAAATGTTTTTTTTTACTTATTTCAACAATTGAATTTAAAAGTGAAACTCATATTTTATACAGATTCATCACACATAGGGTGATATATTTAATGGTTTTATTTCTGTTAGTTTTGATGATCATGGCAAAATTCATTTTTTACCCCAAAATTAGACATAGAACTAAAAAAAAGAGGATTTTTACCAAAAATGTCAGCCTACTGAAACGTATGTTCATTTACTGTACAGTATGTACACACATTACTTGGTTTGGCTTAATTTTTCACAAATTACAGCACTAACACAGCATGATAACACTGAACTTGATAAAACAGCACACCAACACCAGAAAAAGACATGGCTCCTGGCAAAATGTCACACTGGACAGAAACAACTTGGATTCTGCTTCTTTTCACTCTTCTTCCACAGCCTAAAACCTTGATTTCAAAATTAAATACAAAATCAAAAGATGTATCTGAAGAGAGGACTGGACCAATCAGGAACAGTCTTTTTTATTTTCTTCCTAGCCCAGATAAAACTCCTGACATTGTTGTATCTAGTTCTGGAAGGGATCATCACAAGGAATCAGATAACTGTAGCCTACATCCTGGCTAAATCCTGACGCACCGACGCAAGCTGCAATCCATGCCTTGTGAAGCTTTCTGAAATTCTTTAATGGGCTTTTCTTCACATTCCACATAAGACTGCCGTTACCCTAGTTGCTTTTGCACCAAATTCTGTCACAGTTTTTCCTTCCACTTAACTTCCAATTAATAGTTGATATCAATCAACTACATGATATACCAATCATATGGACGGTGTAACCGTCTGTTGAATAGCTGTACAGGCAGGTCTCTTTCCCATGATTGTCTTGGCCATAATATGGACAGAGCATAGTAATTTTATGAGAAGCTGAATTCAGGGTTTTCATTAACTATAGACCAGAATCATTGAAATTAACAGAAATAAGTGCTTGAATCACTCTGTGAGATATATTGAGATGCATTTATATATTAAAAAATAAGTTTACTCACTTTGGTATCGAAGGCAGAGCTCGGTCCCCCTCTACAAAGACAAGACAAGCAAATCAACAAGTGTGAAACAACCTAACTTGACTGTTGTTTCTTTGATATCACTACAAAAAAACAAGACACACAGTCTGGTTATTGTTCATAGCGACGAGCACAACGGCTCATCGGCATGGAAATGACATCTGCTGGAGGGTTCCTTGTTTTACACCATGACACACATTGTTTTTCCTTTGGTTTGAACCACAGTAGCTTTGAAACCACCCCAAAAAAACTTAGTGGAACATCAAAATGAAAAACTATATAGTTATTCAACGTACCTTTATGAACTCTAACAATGAAGGAGCGAGTAACCGAGGAGACGAGACGACAGTAACCGTCAATCAAGTCAGCCATGTTTTCTGCCGTGTTCAGCAATGCTGTAGTGACAGTGAGGGGCTACAAACACAGAGATAGAGACAGAAGGATCAGTGTAAGAGCAGGACAGGGAGCTGCTTCACAGTGACACAATGAGAGCTTCACTGATAATAACGTCCCCTACCAGAGTGCGTGCACACAGCCCTGTGCCAAGACTGCAGCAGTGATGCACACATGCAGCATCCGGCTGCACAAATAAGCACCGTGAAAGCCATGGGGAGATGGCAACGACTGCCTTCTCAATCCTTGTTTAATTTACAGTGAAAACTTTTTAATAGTATTTGCCCTTTTTCTTTTATAACTTCGTACAAGAAGAGCCTTTTAAATTTTTGGTGGTTTTAAATTAATTTGCTCGTATGAATAAGAAACGAGACATGCTAAACATGTTAAATATCAGTCAAAGTCAGCTGAAAACCAAACATTTCACAAGAACAGCTTATCTCATGGTATCCTACCTGACAAAACAAAGCCAAAGACTTTAAATTGTTTTTTAACTTTAGATCCTTTTTTATCTCTAAAAAGGATTTACATCTTCTACATTTTCTCTGGAAAATGTAGATCCTTTTTGGGTGATTTTGGAATATACACCGAATCTGCAAATGTAAATGATTAACAACTGCTCAAGTCAGCAGACAAGAAAAAGATATAAAAAAAAATACAAGCAACCAAGGACCATTATTTCAGTTGTCCTGAATGGAATGGGGAGCATTCAAAGTGCATGCATATCCGTACCTCTGGAGCTCCAGCGACATTCAGCTGAAGCATCCCTTTCCTCTCCTTTTCTTCCAAAGCAGAGTATTGGATGGACTGGACTTGGTTAAAGTTAGCTAAGTGTGTTGGCTAGAGAGTCAAAGAAACACACAGATGCGTTAAAAGCTTAAATAATCATCAGTAAATTGTAAAGTTCTGTAAAAATGCAAAAAAACATGCATGGCAGGCGTTTGGATGGAGCAAATTCCTGAGCAAATTTTTCCTTTTATCCCTAAGATTTTGCGATGCCTTTATTCCTAGTAGTTAGACAGAAAACTCGCAGTGAGAATGGCAACATATAAAGCAAAGTTCACAAGGTTGGAAGTCGTACCCCAGGCAGCTGTTTAAGGACTAATAGCCTCCACATGTGGGGCACCTGTTCTACCGCCACAACACATGCCGCCATAAATTAATCAGCAAACTTTAACTTTAGCCAATTATGTAAACCAAACAGAACCACATGAATGTGTCAGTAGGAGCCGTTATCACATCCGCTATAAAACTTGATCTCTGTGTCCTCTGTGTTCAAATAACTGATAACAATGACTCCTTGAAACATAACGGATCAGGTTTCCTTAGAAGGTTTGCCTTCCAATTAGATAACATTAACTTTCCCCAAACAAGAGCAAGTAAATCCACTTGCGATAATTGTCCACTTAATATGTATTTGGATTTGCCTCACGTTTTCGGCACAGTAGTCCTAGTAAGTAAGTAGCAGGTGTAACAGTAGAGGTGAAAGAGAAGCTATGTCAGCATCAATCATGATCAGGTCTCTAACGAAGCAGGGAAGCTCTTAATGGTTTGCTAGAAACTGGATCATTTGTATCCAAAGCACAGGAGATAACAGCACCACACAATTGGAAGATCCATATTTATTTAATTTTTATGGTGAGAGATACAATACATAAAAAGAAACACAAAAGATGATGTTTTCAGTGGACCTGAGATATCTCTATGTCATCTCTAAAGACAGGAATGAAACCAAAAATGCTAAAATCTCTGAGTATTTCAGTGATCAATGTGCAAAATCTTGTGCAGTGACACATATAAAATGGACTGCATCAAACTGGTGCATTTAACTTGTTAGCATATAAGACCTCAATGAAATTCTGCTGGTTTATGAGGGTTTCAGAAATCAGATGTGAAACCTTAAGAAGCCCAAAGCGATTGCATAATCTTTAGATGCTGCTCTACAAGACTTGTTGCAACCGAGTAATACAGTGGTAGACCAATTCTTAGAAAAAAGAAGTATTGAAACATGTGAGACAACACATACAGAGCTAGTTACAGAGCTCTTTATTAAAGATGAGACTTAAAGCAGCAGCTGCCAAACGAAACTGTGGCCTACCTGTTTTGAAACTACATGTTGAGCTAATTTCTTTATCCTTTAACTTATCCAATTTGTTTCATGATAAAATACAAGGCATTTTGGGCTCCTACTAAATCACTGTAGAAACACAACAAAATTTGGCTGGGGTAGACAAGCCACTAGAGGGCAGCATCATGCATGGCAACTTTGGCTTCCCATTAAAAGCATATTGTAAATTAATGTTCAAGATCAGAGAAACAACAGACATTAAATGTGTACAAAGAACCATCTGTGTGAGTGCATACTCACAGTTGAGCCCTTATCTGTGAGGTAGCTGATTCCTTCCTCTGGTCCAATAGCCAGCTCTACTGATATTACCCAGCTAGACTAAATGGGAGAGAAAAACATGGCAATTAACACTGTTATAATTTCTTCTCTATGACTTAATGCAGGGTTTAAACATATTTTAGGTGTCGAACTGCAATACGTTTCCAGATTTTAATTATAAGATGGATGGATGGATGGATGGATGGATGGATGTGGATGGATGGATGGATGGATGGATGGAGTCATTAGTAGTTATTCTAACATGAAATGTCCTCAATGAATGCAGGTTTTACGTAGGGAATAAAATGTCTATGACTTACTTAGGACAGGATTAACAGTGGGGCAGAAATCTATGTTACACAGTTTTTACCCTAAACCTACACATTCTTTCCTTCTGCTCCCTAATGAATAAAATGCATTATAATCTACATAGGACACAAGAGCCTCACCCCTAAAGCGCACTTGAAGCACTCCTTGTCAAAGGGGTAGATGGGAGATATTATCTCAAAGAACTTGTGGATGCTCTGCTCATCGTTGAGGTTAGCAAACTGTTTGAAGGTCTGCTGGATTTGCTTACGAAGAGTCTTTGCCTGATTGAGGGTGGGAAGACATTTGAAAAACAAAAATTAGAAAGATTCAAGCCTTTCTGGAGGAAGGTTGGTTTTCAGAGCCAGGAAAACGATAACACAAAGATGACATCACAAGCTGTGAGTGATAACAGCAACTTTAACCTAATTCCACACAATCAGATAAGGAGACATTTAAGCAGAACTCCTTTCAGTGATCAGGTTTGTTCTGCTGCCAATCAACCAAATAGCCTGTCAGCTGTAACTCGTGCTGTACAGTAAGCCGTTCATTATACATAAATAAACAGATTTTTACTCTCTCACCTTTAGGGAGTCCACCAGGCTTTTAGGGAAGAACCTTCTCAAACCAACATCTTTCCTAAAGCGAATAAAAATGCTTAATAGCACACATATTTTAAGAAAAATAACAGAACTGATTTAACTTAGGTGTGATTTGCAAGAAAAAACGTCTTACTCCAGTAGCTCATAGTTTGATTTCTTATCAAGAGCATTGCCTGGCATCTCTCTGAAGAACCTCCTGCATAATTCACAGCGAGAAAGGAACATGTAAATCTAAAGTGATCATTTTGTTAAAAAATAATGTAAACTAAAAAATGTTTTTCCCATTTTGTCACAAACGCAAAGTAGAGCATAATTCTGTAATGTGATGAAAAGGATATATAGGTTTGAAAATTACTCACAAAAAACATCTTAGAAGTGGGGTGCACATTGTATTCAGGTCACTTTATTATGATACCTCTAAATATATTGCAGTGCAACCAGATGTCCTTAAGAAATCACCTGATTAGTAAACTGATGTGTGTATTTTAAAACCAGTATAGCTGTTATGTGAGGGCTTCACAGGCTTGTTGGAGAACACTTGGGACAATTATATCACCATGAAGACCAAGGAACACACCAGACAGGTCAGGGAGAAAGTTGTGAAGACGTTTAAAGCGTAGTTAGGTTATAAAAAGCTTTCAGTCTCTCACAGAGCTCTGTTCCATCTATCCATCCTTCTGGGAAATGAGAGCATTAATCAAGAAAGCAGCTAAAAAAGTCATGGTAACTCTGTAGGAGCTGCAGAGATCCACGACTCAGGTGGGAGAATCTCTGGGAAGGAAAAATATTAATTGAGTACTCCACTAATCTGGCCTCTATGGAAGAGCAGTAGGAAAAACTGCACTGTTTAAAGAAAGCCACAAGAAATCGTTTTTAAAGGTTTGCCACAAGCCATGTAGTGGACACAGCATGTGGAATATATGGAAGTGGGTGCTTTGCTCAGATGAGACTAAATGAGAAAATTAACATTGCAAATTTCCCCCTAACAGGGAATCACATTGTAAAACAAGATGGTGGCAGCATCATGCTGTGGGGATATTTTCCTTCACTAGAGACTGGTGAGCTGGTAAATGGATATTGACGTGTGCTTGAGCCATTTTGCAAAGAAGAATAGACAAAGTTTTTTGTTTTTTTTATCGTAGAGTTTGTGGTGGAGACAAATCCTAAAAACACTTGAAGCTGTAATGCACTAAAAAGGTGGTTCTGCAAAGTATAGACTCAGGGGGGCTGAATTCATATGAACAGCACACTTTTATGGTTTTTATTTTCCTTCCACTTCACAGGTAAACACTACACTGTTTGGTTTCTCTCATTAAGTTCCAATAAAGTACAGTAGAACCTCTAAACCTCTATGAGCGCAACTCAATACAACGTTTTCAAATACAAACAGCAAATGAATGCCCCAAGTACAAATTTTCCACTTAATATAGGCACTTAGGATATTGCTAGCAAGCACAATGTCTGGAGTGCGAGCCAATCTCTCTCGACTGTGGTCTTTTTGTGCAAGTATATGGAGTCTTGTGCTCAAAATGACTGTGATTGTGAGTGCTGTGCATAATTTGGCTGGAGTGTTGGTGGTATTTTAATTTCCATCGTTTTCAATGGGGAAATGTGTTTCCAAATACAACTTTTTAGGATACAAACAGGCTGTTTGAAATAATTAAATCTACATTCTGAAATTCCACCGTACATTTAAGTCTGTGCTTGAAACGCGGCAAAATGTAAAGGTTCAGGGGGTGTGAATACTTTTCCTAAGCAGAGTGGGTTAAAATAGTTGGACTGTGTGTGACCTAAGGGTGTCCCTACTTTTTCCCACCTTATTTCCAAACAGCCTAGTTTCAGTGCAACATCTTGATCCACCTGGTCAGCTAAATGTAGCATATAGTCACTTTTCACCTAAAAAAAACCAAAAGGCACAAAATAAAAACACCTTTTCAGGTGGGCAGAATCGAACAAGATATACCAAAACATCAAGTCCAGGTATGCTTTCACCTAAGAAATGTTGTGGATGTCTTCAGGAAACAACCAGCTAGGCAGCTTCCCATGTTTGTGTTCTCACCTGGTGATAGAGGTAGTTGAGAGAAGGTTTGTCTTCAGAGAAATGGCTGAGATAACCTTTAGGAAAGTACCGTATCCGCAGCTCATACCTGGGAATGACAGGAGAAGTGTGACAGTGTGTAAAAAGGGTTTGATGGGCCAGTCCTAATTCATGATGGTAGCCTCTGTGTCTTGCTCTCGTCTTGCTGCATCGCTGTAAAAGCGTGGCTGCTTGCCAACCCAGAGCTGTGAACCAGTCTTACAGCTGAACGACTAGGTCTTTTCCACTCAGTATATTATATCTACTGGCACAGTAAAATGATACACGGTGATTTGCTGCTAAATTAATCATCCAAAACCAATAAAGGAGTAATATCATAAACCATAATGGGAGTCCTGCAGTTACACTTGCCCAGAGCTGTGTCTCAGAAGTGCCCACATGGGCTATCGTTGTTTAGAGCCAGATATTTGCTCAAGAACGACACGTTACAGAGAAGTGGGTCAGGAGAACAGTGAGCTTCAAGCTGCTGCGATGCTGCATGCCAGAAGTTAGATAACAAAAGGAAATTAAGGCAAGTGACAAAATGAATAAATTATTGTGTTGTATTATAAATGAATCCGTCAGAAAAAAGTGACAATGTGTGTCTGAGAGAAACAAAAAAAAAATGTTAGAAGAGGATGAATAAACTGATTTGTTTTTAAAAACAATTACTCAAACAAGAATGAGATTAAAACATGCAAAAGAGCAAGAAAGGAATGAGAGAGTCAGTCCATCCATCCCCTGGGCAACTGCTGCTGTTCTAACAATAGCTTGGCAGCAGTAGCAGAAGCTCCTGTGGGCTCGAAGCTCTGCTGCCCTCTGAGGTACGTTGCCTGCAACAACTGGCAGAGATCTACTGCTTCATCTAAGCAGTTCCTGTTGAATTCATTTCAATTTTAATGACTTCAAACTCAGGATAAAGGGCTGCATTTTAAGGAGAGCTGTTAACAACATCAACTGAGGATGGTTCAGAGCTTGAAAGGTCTGAATGCAGGCTCAAATATGGTGAATATGGTCGGATACAACTATTAAAAATGAATTATTTTGAGATGGAAGAGGAAATTAACTGACTGTGCCACTCGAGTGGGAAGAGTTAGATGCTATAAACAAGTAGAAATTAATAAAACATGAGTAATATCCAATGCATTCAGTTACCTTTTGTTGTACAGAAAGCCCCAACCACTGCATGCAGACCTTACATAGTGCCTTGCAAAAGTACTAATACCACTTGAGCTTTATGCCACAATCCAATCCCAACATTTTATGTATTTTTCTGGGGATTATTTGTGATTGGCAAAAACTAATTAGTATAAAACTATGAAGAGAAACGAAAATGATACATGGTTTCCTATTTTCCTTGTTTTGTTTTTACAAATAACAATTCGAAAAGTGTACGATGCATTTGTATTCAGAATTTCTGAGTGAGTACGGTTTTTGCCCATTCTTTGCAAAATAGCTTAAAGTGAGTAAGGTTGGATAGAGAGCACATGCGAACGTAGGTTTTCCAAGTCTTGCACATATTATCAATTGGATTAAGTCTGAACATTGACTGAGCCATTCTAAAACATGCGCTCTGACTGCATGTCTGGGGTCATCGTTATCCATCCACCCATCAACTCTGGCCATATTCCTAGTCCCAAATGGAAAAAAAAAAAAAACATCTCCACAGAATGATGCTGTCACCATCACGTTACCATGCTGAGCTGGTATGTTCAGGCATCTCAGGGCTTTCCTTTAACAGTGGCTTTCTTCTTGCCATTCTTCCATAAACACTGAATCAACACCGATTTAGAGCCAGGAGCTTGAACCTTGGTGCTACCAAATGGTGGAATAAATGATCCAGGAACGGAGTCATGCAGTATTGTGAGCATACTTTTGAATGAGTATTAGTCGTACACCCTATTTTCTCATTAGGTGACCTTTCAGGTTGGACAGGATTTTATTTTAAGGTGTGAAATTAAAATGGACTGAATACATCTGCATGCCAAACTTTTCAGATTTTTATTTGTAGACGATTTTTAAAACCATGTTTGCTTTCCCTTCATAATTGCAGTATGTGCTATGTTGTTGTGGTCTTTCACATAAAATCCTAATAGAATACCTTGAAGCTTGTGGTCTAAACGTACCACAATGTGGAAATGTTCAAGGGGTAAGAATACTTTTGCAAGGCATTGTGTTTTTGATTTAAGTTGCCTTAGAGAAAATTGAAGCAACATTTTGGGTTAATATCTGGGAACATACCCAACTAAACGCTCACCCCAGTTTTTGTTACACTTTGACACCTGATGACAAACTTTACAACCTCATTAACCAGCAGTAAATTGGCTTCGCTTGTACTGTTCAACCTGACATCACCAGCAGACCTTAACAGTGGCTTTTAACCCTCATAATCGAGGAAATTCAGGTTTTTAAAAGCAGAGATTAGGGAATGAAGAGAGAGCAACTGAGCGTATGTGAATCTTAATAACTTACCGCCACTCTTCTTGTGGATGCTGTTTCTCATATCTCTCTCTGACATGCGACACGCCCAGATCTGGATGTAACCAGTGGAGAACATCAGAGTGCAAATGGGTCAAACGGAGGCCCAAAGAAGACACACAGCGCAACTTGTGGATCTCTGCTATCTTCTGGATAACACCCTGTTAAAATGATTTAGATATCCAACAATTAGAAAGAAATAAACTGAGGAAAGTAGCTGAATATGTGTCTGAAAAGGTGTGTGTCTCTTACCCGGATATCCGTAGCATCTCCATGTCTGATGTTACTCGCCCAGGTGCTTGGTTCACTGTTTGTCTCAAAGTAATGGAAGATCTTAAGAACTCGGTCCATGGACCCTGGAGGCCGTTCCAGTCCTCCAGCAGAGCCACTAGTGCCGGGGGCTCCGGGCATTCCTGGCCGGGATTTAACCCCACAACCACCTGCTGCTGAGTGATTGAGGCTGGGCTCCAGGTAGGAAGACGATGCCATGCCTGACTTGGACGGTCCTGCTGGGGCTAACTGGCCGTCATATTCTAGAACAACACAGACAAATGGAGTTTAGTGCTGGGAGAATGATTACCGAACAACCTGCATGCCTCTAGTCCTGTTTTGTTTTTGTTTTTTTGCAAAATAGGCTCAATTCAAACATGTATCTTTCTGTTACAGAACTCTTAATCAGCTAAAGTGATAAAGGTAAAAGAAATGCTTGCTATTTCAATGTTTCTCTAAGCATAATATGGAAAATGGATGTGCCAATGGCCATTATTACACTGCTCAAAAAAAATAAAGGGAACACTTAAACAACACAATATAACTCCAACTAAATCAAACTTTTGTGAAATCAAAATGTCCACTTAGGAAGCAACACTGATTGACAATCAATTTCACATGATGTTGTGTAAATAGAATAGACAACAGGGGGAAATATTTGGTGATTAGCAAGACACACTCAATAAAGGAGTGGTTCTGCAGGTGGGGACCACAGACCATTTCTCAGTACCTATGCTTTCTGGCTGATGTTTTGGTCACTTTTGAATGTTGGTGGTGCTTTCACACTCGTGGTAACATGAGACGGACTCTACAATCCACACAAGTGGCTCAGGTAGTGCAGCTCATTCAGGATGGCACATCAATGCGAGCTGTGGCAAGAAGGTTTGCTGTGTCTGTCAGCGTAGTGTCCAGAGCCTGGAGGCGCTACCAGGAGACAGGCCAGTACACCAGGAGACGTGGAGGAGGCCGTAGGAGGGCAACAACCCAGCAGCAGGACCGCTACCTCTGCCTTTGTGCAAGGAGGAACAGGAGGAGCACTGCCAGAGCCCTGCAAAATGACCTCCAGCAGGCCACAAATGTGCATGTGTCTGCACAAACGGTTAGAAACCGACTCCATGAGGATGGTATGAGGGCCCGACGTCCACAAATGGGGGTTGTGCTCACAGCCCAACACCATGCAGGATGCTTGGCATTTGCCAGAGAACACCTGAGCACATGTGACAGACGTGACAGAGTCTGGAGACACCGTGAAGAGCAATCTGCTGCCTGCAACATCCTTCAGCATGACCAGTTTGGCAGTGGGTCAGTAATGGTGTGGGGTGGTATTTCTTTGGAGGCCTGCATGGTCCTCCATGTGCTCGCCAGAGGTAGCCTGACTGCCATTAGGTACCGAGATGAGATCCTCAGACCCCTTGTGAGACCATATGCTGGTGAGGTTGGCCCTGGGTTCCTCCTAATGCAGGACAATGTTAGACCTCATGTGGCTGGAGTGTGTCAGCAGTTCCTGCAAGATGGAGACATTGAAGCTATTGACTGACCCGCCCGTTCCCCAGACCTGAATCCGATTGAGCACATCTGGGACATCATGTCTCGCTCCATCCACCAACGTCACGTTGGACCACAGACTGTCCAGGAGTTGGCGGATGCTTTAGTCCAGGTCTGGGAGGAGATCCCTCAGGAGACCATCCACCGTCTCATCAGGAGCCCAGGCATTGTAGGGAGGTCATACAGGCACATGGAGGCCACACACAATACTGAGCCTCATTTTGACTTGTTTTAAGGACATTACATCAACGTTGGATCAGCCTGTAGTGTGTTTCTCCACTTTAATTTTGTGCATGACTCCAAATCCAGGCCTCCATTGGTTAAAAAATTGGATTTCCATTGATGATTTTTGTCTGATTTTGTTGTCAGCACATTCAACTTTGTACAGAACAAAGTATTCAATGAGAATATTTCATTCATTCAGATCTAGGATGTGTTATTTGAGTGTTCCCTTTATTTTTTGAGCAGTGTATATTAGTCCTGATTAAACTCTCAACAACAATCAATAGCACATAAAAAGAATCAATGCCTGACAAATTCAAGCATAAAGGAGACTGCAAACCTTAATTAATCAATAGCAACCAGCAAATCACAGTCACCAAACCCTTACTGTACTCACAGCCTTTTAGGTCAACCAACCCTTGCAAAACCATTCACCCCTTGGACGTTTCCACATTTTGTTACAGTGAAAAAAAATAGAGCTACCAACTGTCTTCAGAACCTGTGTGCAACCCATTATAAATCCAGGTGTTCTGCGAAGGCTTCAGAGGTTTGCTAGAGAACCTTAGTGTACAAACTGAATCATGAAGACCAATCAACACACTGGACATGTCAGGGATGAAGCTGTGGAAAACTTTAAGGCAGTGTTGTAAAAACAAAATCCTCAGATTTGAACTTCTTACAAAGCATTTATGACGGAAAAAAATGGTCCAACTGCAAACCAAAAACATGGCTGTCCACCTACACCGGCAAGCAAGGTCAGGCAAGAGTATTCTCTTGACAGGACAGCTATTAGTCGTGCACTCCAAAAATATGACACAGTGGCAAAGAGGAGGCCGTAACAAGTCTTCCAGGTTACCACTAGCCACGCAGAGGATACTGCAAACGTTTTGGCTGAATGTAAAGCTGCTGTGTGTTGGAAGGAAGCTATAGGCTGCCAACTAATTTGCAAGAACACAGGAATTTCTTCTTTTACTCAAAGTGGCAAGAACAAAGTTTATTCTGGCCAGGACATTTTATACATTGCCAGACTAGTGCAGAACCCCTGAGAAGCCTTTATGGGCCCTCCCACTGCAGAATACACCAGTGTAGTAACCACAGCCACTTCACATTTTTAACCAATCACAGAATACTTGTTGGATATCACACAAGAAATAAAGTTCTGTCCAGATAAAGTGTCAAGAAACAGATGTCCCAAACTAGTGCTTTAACAAAGAATTGTTTTTTTGGGAGAGCAAACAAATGTGTCTATTCTTACTAAGAATATAGAGGCCTTAAGGTTGAACACACCATACCCACAAAGATACTGTGGTGATGGTGGTATAATGCTGTGGGGATCTTCTTCTTCAGCGAGGGACAGCAAAGCTGGGCAGAGTTAATGAAAAAAGTTTAATCTAGGGCAGTCCTAGAAGAAAACCTGTTAGAATCTGTAAAAGACTTGAGACTGGGCCAGAGGTTTAACTTCCAGCAAGCTGGCTCTAAACATTCAGCCAAAATGGTTTAGATCAAAGCAGATTCATGTGTTAGAGCGGCCCAGTCAAAGTCCAGACCAACTCCAATTAAGAATCTGTGGCAAGCCCTGAAAATAGATGTTTCCAGATACCCTCCAGCCAACATGACTGAGCTTAAGCTATTTTGTACAAATGAATGGGCAAAATGTTTAGTGTCTTTACTCTCTTGTTTGAAAGTGTCTTGCATCCACAGTTAATCCTGTTGGATGTGGTTGGTCCTTCTTGGTGGTATGCTGACATTACCCTGGATACCGTGACTCTTGATACATCACAAAGACTTGCTGTCTTGGTCACAGATGCGCCAGCAAGACGTGCACCAACAATTTGTCCTCTTTTGAACTCTGGTTTGTCACCAATAATGTTGTGTGCATTTCAATATTTTGAGCAAAACTGTGCTCTTACCCTGATCATTGAACCTTCACACTCTGCTCTTACTGGTGCAATGTGCAATCAATGAAGACTGGCTACCAGGCTGGTCCAATTTAGCCATGAAACCTCCCACACTAAAATGACAGGTGTTTCAGTTTCATTGTCCAACCTCTGTATTACAATCAACAGGATACTAATTTGACATTCCCACCCATCCTGACATTTTAAACAGCAATCACACCCCTCAAACAGAGCAAACAAAGCAGCAGTGGTTCCCCTCCTGCCCTGGTATTTGTCAACATTGATTCTACACCTGATAAACCAAATCTGTCTACCTAAGTGACTGGAAATCAAACCTGTTTGTGCACAGCAGCACCAGACAAAGGTTTCTGTAACAGTAAAAACTGAAAATCAAGTTAATTTCCCTTCAAAAGAAATCTTTCCCATGTGGCCAGCCAAGTTTTATTAATCTACCTCCTGGAATCGAGAATGTATCATGATTCAGCACGACCTAATATATGCAAATTTACGACGCAAATAAGAATTTTTTCTGTGTCACCTATTTAGATTGATCCTTCCTTTTAAAAAAAGATAGGAATGTCACTATTTCATGCCTTTGAGAGACATGCTGTGAACCCTGATGCTTCCTGCACAATTCTGTCCTTTCCAGGACATTCTCACCGGGTTTGTTGAGTCATCATCACAACAGGAACTCCTTCCAGCTGACAATGGACTTGAGCTGCTAAGTTACAACTAAACATGATTGTTTGAAGAAACACTCATTTGCTAATTTTCTACATACTCAGCATCAGAACAGGAAAGGTTATTCTTTCATAAATGAATTGCTAGTTTTCATTGGAAGCCAAATCCTACCCATAAAATATGAACAAAAAAGCAACAAAGGCTACTGCTTCAGCACCAAATCACTGCAGACTCAGTAGACAGAGCAGCCTGCAGCAAACCAATCACCAGGACTGAATCAGTATATTCAGCATTTCTTGTTCTGTGCTCGGGTTATGGCCAGATTACTTCCTGCTGAAACAGAGGGCAAAAACATGATCCAGAGTTGGTTGATTCAGCATTTTCAGCAGTGTGGCCATCAGCTGCCTCTGTGCAGTGATGTGCACAATGACTGTAAAAGAAACGGAAGGAACATCATGTGTCTGTTGCCTGAACTTGGCTTGGCCCGCTCTTTAAACTATGAAGCTATGATGCATCAAAACCCTGTCTGCACATCTGCATGTCCTACACACATCATTATTTATGTCTTATGTCCACAGAGATGTAATACAATGGTTCTCCTTTATGTAGATTTGCTTCTGGGATCATCTGATCACACACTATCCTCCTCCATTTTGCTTTTAAATTACAACTTTCTAATATGTTCTCCAGAATTCAGATAATAAAAAAAAAAAGTGTTGTAAACTAAATAAACAGCAATGAATTTGAAAAAGAGCTGATCAAGAATAGAGCAGACAATTGGCAGATGACCGTTTAAAGTGAGAGCCTTTAATGCAAAGAGATCAGTGTATCAGTCACAGTCTCATCAGACTCTTAAGGATTTATTGCAACAGATTAGCAAAGATCAGAAAGAAAAGGACATCTTATGGTGTTATCAGGATCATCTAAATACAAGCATATTTAAAAAATCTATGAGATGATTTGTTAGACATTTAAGATGTTAAATCAGCCTGCTGCACATACAAAATACATAATAGCAGGTTGTTGCAGGATAGAGCATGGAAGTTCCTCCTTCTACCTGTTGGTTGCTGCCATTTTGTTTTTACAACATGAGCTATAAGAAGAACAAGCTTTGAAAATTCACATTTTCAGGCGTTTTGAGGTATCCTACTCCCTGGCCACTTTATTAGATACAGCTGCTCAACGGCTCGTTAATGCAAATACGTCAAAAAATAAAATAAAAATTATTATTATGCAATAATGGCAGCAACCATTTATGCCTTCGACAGGGTAAAGACAGTTTGCTAAAGTTTAAGCCGTTAGTATTGGGAAGAAGGCGATTTAGGTGACCTTGAAAGTGGCATGTTTGGTGGTACCAGCTGGGCTTGTCTGAGAATTTCAGAACCTGCTCGTGTACTGTACTGGGATTTTCTCACGCAAGCAATCATCTCGAGTGTACAGAGATTGGTCCAAAAAAAAAAAAAGGAACTATTCAGCGAGTGGCGTTGTGCTCAGATCATCCGAGACTAACACTAGCAAAGTGGCCAATGAGTGTGTATTGGATGTTCTAAACATTTGTTGGCATTGAGACAATTAAGTTGCTAACACTGCTACTGATATGTCTGTGCTGTTTTTATGTGACAGAAAAACAATGTAGCAACATAAAAATAAGGATGTATCACCTCATGTTCCTAAGCTGCACCTGGTAAATATTTGCAGATTTTTTTTAGAGAGTAAATTTAAGCCAAAGCACACTTTGTGAGTAAAAAAGTCAGGAATTTAACCGTCGATCTAGCTGTGATGTTGTATCTTAATCCTCAGTTGTTCTAAAAGCTGCTTCTGCGTCTTCCATGTCTTGTTTCTATGGGATGTGTTTGAACATTTATTAGGGGCATCATTTTCTCTGCGAGTCATTAAAAAAAGAAGCAACTGCACCAAATGAGCAAAGTACCACAATTAGTCATAATCTGCTGGAGGCACAGACAATAACAATAATACAGCAAAAAACATTTACACATAATCACATCATTAAGTCTGCATTCACAGCTTTGGTAAATCCTATTAGAGTAGTAGGAATGCCTACATTTCCAAGCATGCATACATCTAGTTTATGCTGCAAACACTATTACATCACACCTCTAGGAAATGCACGCAGTATACACAAGTACTCTGATGAAAGCATTTTGTGTACCAAGGTAAAGTTATTTTGGCTTATTTCCATGATTCAAAGTTGTGACTCACGGTACATTTGTTGCTCAACAGAACAGCATGCATGTGCATGAAACCATGACAATAACTACAAACGAATATTATAACATTAGAGATCAGCCAGCATTAAGATTTTATGGGCTGGTACTGAATTCTGGCTTTCTTTGAGGTCTGATCTGCCAATTCAGAGTTTGGCCAATTCTGAATTTCTACATACAAAGACTATAATCTTATAAATCTTATAAGGATTTTTAAAAATCCCACTTTTCCTTTTTAATTGCAACACATACTTAGGTTCTTACAACATTAATGCTGTATTCAAAAGATAGTTGACATTTTCAACTGCCTTTAATTTGAATCAATATCTAGTCAAATTAACTAAACTACATTTGGACAGGAATCAAGTCAAATAGGCCATGCAGACTGCTGATAGAGCAATCAGCCCCTCTCTCACAGGGGCTCCACAAACTGACAGCCAGCCTGTTGGGCCAGAGCAGGCTAAGGATGAACCCTGCCCCACACCAGGAGCAGAAGGTGGGTTTATGTTCTCGACGGGACAGGGAACTGGGTTACTGGTGAAAGCCCACTTCTGTGAGAGGTAATGCTTCTCCATCTGCTTTCTTTGCATCTCCCTTATCATTTTGGGTTTTTTAATCTTGTAGTTCAATCAAATTCCTGCATTCTTCCCGCTCCATCAATCCTCATTCATCTGCAAGTCTCCTTTCTGAAACTCCTCTCATTGCTCTCACACTGACGGACCTTTCAGATCCAGCCTTCCCCAACTCCATTTGATCCTCTTGTCCAACTGAACCACTTCTCTTCCTTCCTTCCTGCCTCTCATCTCCTATCCTCAAACAATTCCCTTTATCCTCGGCTTTCTCACACTACTCATCCATCTCCACTCTCAACAATCCACATCATGTTACACCAGAGCACCAGGAAGAATAGATCTAAAAGCCAAACACTGGTTATATAGTATCTTCAAAGGCAGGTGAATAAAAGACTTGACTCTGATGCGTGAGAGTTTGAAATCATTTACTTTTGTGGTTGGGACTACAGAATCCTACTGTGTTTGGATGAAAAAGACCCGACACCTAAATAAACAAAATACCCTGACAACCAGAGCTCATACAAGGAGATGCCGGCAAAATCTAAACAACATTTACTCTCTTGTTTGAAAGCTGGTCATGCAGTGCTTCAATGCACCTTGGGGAGATGCTTCAAAGTTTTTCATCAGTTCTGCATCTAGAGCTCATTTATCATGAATGCTGACTGCCGCAGCCACAAAGGACTGGATTTCCGGGCTTTTTAGTGCACTGTGAGATTGTGAGTTCACCGAACACTAATGGTGAAATTCATAGAGCTGTTTTATACAGTCAGATTGTCCTTATGATAGAGCAGGAAGTCCTGTATGTACAACCAATAGACTGTGGGTAACAATGTTTTCCAGGGTTGCAATGAAAAAAATATGAATGGACTCTTTTTAATGGACACGATGTAACAGAAAAGCTATTAGATGCTTTAATGGTATAAAGGTGCATTCTGATTGAAAACTGGGAGGTCGCCAAGCAGCCCCAAGGTCAGTATCCAATATGGCTGACACATCTTATAATAGGTGGTAGAAGTTTATACCACTTATTTGCACATTGTGCCAGTTTGTACCTTAATAACACAGTGGGCCACGTAGCACTGTATAACTTCTATTCGTGAACATGTTGCTTTAGTGTTTGAACCCAAAGAGAAATCTGGCTTTTGTTACTTACTAGTGGTTAGCATCTCATCAATTAGCAAATCCCAGTGGATTTCAGACTCCCAACTAAAACGCACTCAGCTCCAGTTGGTTGAAGCAACGAGCTTTGATTTCCAGGACCAATTAAATGGCCTATTTTTGCAATCTGTAAAGACTGAGATTAAAGGTGCACAATATGTCGAATCGCAGATGTCATCTCATTATTAATGAGTGCAATAGTACATCTAAAAATGTTTAATTGGATCCAATATTTGGAAGTTTATAGTATTTCAGCTGCCCTGCATTGAAACTCTACTGTTCAATAACATGTGGTCCCAGTTGGATGGACTTTTACAGCCATTAATCCCAGTACCTGATATGAATCCTAGTGACCAAGATGCTGGATGTCAGTGGTTGGGTTAAAAAAAAAAAAAAAGGATAAACGCAAGTGATCCCGTCTTTGCGCTATTAACTGTATCGCAACGTCCTGTTTCCCTAATGTTGTGAAGACCTAATTTAGTTAAACAAAATTAAAGAATTAACCGTAACAATACCTTCAGATCAAGGAGACAGTATTAGAATCACATATTTGTTTGTCTTTACAAATAGTTTATGCAGCCGGCATGGCATAAAATGTGTTTTTGCAGATCATAAAAAGTCTCTTACACAATCTCTGTTCAGTGTAGAATTATCCAGTTTGGGTTTGATCGATCAACATATTTCAGATTTTGAACTACAGAAAATGAAACACTGAAGTCAGTTTCACCCTTTAGGTGACACAGAAAATTAATGTTTTTTTTTCCCCCTCAAAGTAAACAGGTTTAGCAAATGTTATATGTTTGGTTTTAAACATTATGGAAGTAGCAGATCAGTTCAGGTTTTGGCAGCTGAAGTATTTTAAATTGTGCACCAATCAGATGCTGACTACAGCATCATTAGCCACCCTGGATGTGGGCCAACATGTTTTTAAAGTTGAAAACTGCTCATGTCTTGCTCATCACCCTGTCGCTGTTTGTTTTATTTCTACAAGGTAACCAATATTCCGTGACACAAAGTGGAGAAGCTTCTTCTATGCTAATTTAGCCAGATAAAGTTACAACTGACTTCAACTGGAGAGTTGTTTTGTGGATAGTTGCTTTAAGAGACTTTTAAAAATATATATTTAGAAGTTGTAACATTGTAAGATATATTGCAAAAACTGTCTCACTACACCATGTTCTCCTATAAAAATGTAAAACCTCAATAGTTACAAAGACGGTACATACTTGGTAGAGGATGCTGAGCATAGATGCAGGCCCCTTTGCTCCAGCAAAGAGGGATACAGCCACTGTTCTCCATTTTATCTGATGGGCGACAAGTTCCAGGTTGGGCCACAGAGCCCACTTTATAGTGCTGGGCCCCAAAACTAGCATAGAGCCAACAACTAGCGGTGTTTTCTATTCCAGCTCTTTGAAAGTATTTTAAAAAATCATGTTTGAAACATCCGGATGTGCAAATAAACAACTGAGGAGAGGTGGTAGAAGCGTTCCAGAATGGATCGGAGTTCTGCTGTACTGGACACTGGATTCTTATTAGTAAAAGTTGTATCCATTGTAAAAAAAAAAAGTTTACTGTAAGAAGTCTGGATCTGTAAAGGATACCAAGACTGTCATGAAGTCCTTTCCAGTTTGCAGAGACGTCTTTTTGTGACTTAAAGGATTTTTAGTCAGGTTTCATGTAAATCAATCCCTGCAATGAATGTCATGACCTTTGACCCAGCAAACAGTTGTATCACTGCACAATACAACATGTAATGATCCCGTCAAGGAGCTCTTGTTGAGCTCCGTCACCTCAGGGAGTCCCGGACTTTAGATTATTGGTAATTTGCTGAAAGACGCGTCCTTAAAAATGAGGTGTTCTGATCAGATACTCAACCTAAGATGAATTCTTTGCAATTAGATCATCCTGTTGCACAATAAATACTCACAAAATTTCAAATTCAGGTCAGAGCCAGCCAAATAGTCTAATTCTTTCATCCTGATGTAAAAGTTAAAAATGTTCTCTGGTTAATTCAGGCATATATAAAAAAAGATAAATGGAGCTTGGTGCTTTGCATCAAATTTCCAGTTTACAACGTGACATTGAAGACAAATCTTTCCAAATAGGCAGTTATTTTTGTTCGGTAAATCCACAATGCTGTCCAAAAGAGATCGCAAAGCAAATCAGCCATAAATCAGATGCGAGAGTTGGGCATCAGAGGGCTGTAGAGACCAAAATGTAGGGCAGAGAGGGGAGCAGAGAAATGGAACAGAAGGGGAGAGAGGAAGATGAAAGTGGAAATGCAGGAGGGAAAAAGCAATGCAAGAAAAGGAACAAGACTTGAAGAAAGAAGAGACAGTGGATGGAGAGCAAAACAGATTGTTAGAAAAGAAAAAGAGAAAGATGGGCTAATAAAGTGAGTGGGATGGAGATAGCTTCTCCCTGGGGTTTCTCCGCTTTCTGAGTCTCACATCCTCCAAAGATTGCTCATAATGCCTGCAGGAAGTAGCCAGGTCAAAGCAGGTATCTAATGCTGGAGAGGGACACGAAGTGACAGTCTTAGAGGTGAAAAGCTTAAAAAAGCTAGGCTTCAAACCTGGATGGGAGGAGAGTCAGAAAACAAGGACGGGAAAGACAGAAAATATTTTGCAGAAGGTTTGATGCAGCAAATCCCTTTCAAAGTCAGTCAGCCGTATGTTGTTCAGTAAGGTTTCAGAAGCCTTTCTTCTGTAGCGTCACAAGAGAAGCAAGATCCCAGCATCGCTCCCGATCTTCTACACATGCCGTGGACAAATACAAACACTGCGTTTATCCAGCTAAATCCTCCAGCCCTCTAAATGAGCCCGTAAAAACAAGAAGGTGTGTGGGTAAGTCAGAGAAAAGGGTGCAGAGGTGTGTGTGTGCGCATGTTAGTAATGAGGTAAGTAGCTCATATTGTGTAAGAGAAATACAAATGTGAAATCCGGTGAGTGTGTGTTTGAATGTCAGCAAAAAGTGAGTGAGCCAAGAGGTTTTTCTCTGTGCTGCTATGATCACTAACAAGCACAGAGGGAGGGGCATGATTGGGGTGTGTGTGTGTGTGTGTGTGTGTGTGTGTGTGTGTGTTTGTGTGTGTGTGTGTTTAGGGTGGAGAAGGACAGAAAAGGAGCAGGAAAGAAGAGATAGAAACACTGTAATTGAGATCCAATGCAGAGGAAGCAAACTGAGCATTACACTGAAGAGGAATACTCCACTCTTCATCAACACTCTAACAGCCATTCATAAAAGAACACACACTTACAAGCTTCTAACCCTATAATGCCAAACATTAATACAAGTATTGACCTTTGCCTCAAGCAGTAAATATGTTGCTTAACATATTTAGACGTTCTACCTAACAATGCTAATTGAAGTTAGGGTGTGTCATTTTTTTTATCTGGTTTTCTCAAAGCAGCAAAACAGCTGAATTTCTAAAAACAATAATTTTATGACTAATATTTCTTTCCTCAGCCTTTAAAGGATTAAATGATCTGTGCTTTGCTTATAAAACCCTTACAATCAGACCTCTTTCACCACTTGTGTGTCACTAAATCATTCCTCCCTGTAATCCGTCTCTTCTCCTCTCCAGACATACAGAGGTTGGACAATGAAACTGAAACACCTGTCATTTTAGTGTGGGAGGTTTCATTGGTAAATTGGACCAGCCTGGTAGCCAGTCTTCATTGATTGCACATTGCACCAGTAAGAGCAGAGTGTGAAGGTTCAATTAGCAGGGTAAGAGCACAGTTTTGCTCAAAATATTGAAATGCACACAACATTATGGGTGACATACCAGAGTTCAAAAGAGGACAAATTGTTGGTGCACGTCTTGCTGGCGCATCTGTGACCAAGACAGCAAGTCTTTGTGATGTATCAAGAGCCACGGTATCCAGGGTAATGTCAGCATACCACCAAGAAGGACGAACCACATCCAACAGGATTAACTGTGGACGCAAGAGGAAGCTGTCTGAAAGGGATGTTCGGGTGCTAACCCGGATTGTATCCAAAAAACATAAAACCACGGCTGCCTAAATCACGGCAGAATTAAATGTGCACCTCAACTCTCCTGTTTCCACCAGAACTGTCCGTCGGGAGCTCCACAGGGTCAATATACACGGCCGGGCTGCTATAGCCAAACCTTTGGTCACTCATGCCAATGCCAAACATTGGTTTCAATGGTGCAAGGAGCGCAGATCTTGGGCTGTGGACAATTTGAAACATGTATTGTTCTCTGATGAGTCCACCTTTACTGTTTTCCCCACATCCGGGAGATTTACGGTGTGGAGAAGCCCCAAAGAAGCGTACCACCCAGACTGTTGCATGCCCAGAGTGAAGCATGGGGGTGGATCGATGATGGTTTGGGCTGCCATATCATGGCATTCCCTTGGCCCAATACGTGTGCTAGATGGGCGCCTCACTGCCAAGGACTACCGAACCATTCTTGAGGACCATGTGCATCCAATGGTTCAAACATTGTATCCTGAAGGCGGTGCCGTGTATCAGGATGACAATGCACCAATACACACAGCAAGACTGGTGAAAGATTGGTTTGATGAAGATGAAAGTGAAGTTGAACATCTCCCATGGCCTGCACAGTCACCAGATCTAAATATTATTGAGCCACTTTGGGGTGTTTTGGAGGAGCGAGTCAAGAAACGTTTTCCTCCACCAGTATCACGTAGTGACCTGGCCACTATCCTGCAAGAAGAATGGCTTAAAATCCCTCTGACCACTGTGCAGGACTTGTATATGTCATTCCCAAGATGAATTGATGCTGTATTGGCCGCAAAAGGAGTCTCTACACCATACTAATAAATTAGTGTGGTCTAAAACCAGGTGTTTCAGTTTCATTGTCCAACCCCTGTACATCACCTGCTCCTGCATCATGACAGCCCTTCACTACCACTGAGTCCTCCCACATTTAATCCCTCAGATAAGACAAAGCACAAGAAGGCTACATGTGACAGTTAATTAGAAGGCAAAACACAAACAATCATTTGTCAGAGGATGTTGAGCTTGTGTATAGTTTTCTATTGTCACATTTCATAAGGAAAAGTCTTTTAGAAAAAAAAGAAGTGTTTTATTCATATTAAAACCACAATGAACAGTTTTTAAAACTGGCATGTTATAAAACACATACTGTTGGTCCTTGTTTTTACATTTACCCTCATTTTCAAACCATATACACCATAACATTTGTTGTACCCCTGTCAGGTTTAGATTTTAAATAATTTTCATTCAACCAGGAAGTTTGTGTCTGATAAGAAATGAGACAGGCATCTCTCCAAACATAAGACAATGTCAAAAAAGTATCCAATTTAGAAATAAAAAGTATCCTTTTTTGGATTTTATTAAAATTACCATGTAGAAATTATTTGTACCCTTCTCAATAATCAATGAAAATGCCATTAATGGTATTACAGCAATCAAATTCTTCCTATAACTGCTGAGCAGCCTTTAGCAGGTTTTCTCTGCTTTTCTGACCATTTATCTTTGAGGTTGGAAGGCCTCTGTACCACCACCCTAATCTCTAACTCAGTCAATAGATTCTCTTTCAGATTCAAA